>NC_054712.1:17089700-17229700 GCF_016097555.1 Gigantopelta aegis
CTGGCAACTCATTTTACGTGCCCCTATCCACTAAGGTTCAGGCACGCCCACCCCGGATTCAGCCTCTGACTTCGCCAGTGACCGACTCCGGGGCGGGAGGGTTAACACAGACACTTTAGCGACTTTGGGATGCAGTTTAAGTGGCCGCTGGGAATGTAGGACAGGTCACCGCTATTTCATAATTTTGACATCTGTTTAGTATGTTGAATTTATTCATTACGACAAAGTCTACGTAAAACTAGTTAATTACTCCAACTATTAGTGCCAGACACGGGCGTTGTCTGAGCTAGACCATCTATGAGCCTGTCGCATGATTTTGTGGCGCCAGTGTCTCTTCAAACTCTCAGGTCATTCACACTTAATTATTATCTATGAATAGGTGTTCCTCAAGTTCTTCACCATTCATCCGTGATTGTGTATCTTACAAGTGATGGCTATTTTTAAAAAGGCGACACAGATTTCGCCTTACGGGGACTGGCACGGCGAAGTCAGGCTGGTCAGAGCGAAGTTTGGGCTCACTTGGCCCAGGTCGCGTGAGCCCCTGCGCTGTGAGTAGATAGAAAAATTGGCTGGTGGGCCTTAAAGGGACATTCCTGAGTTTTCTGCATTGTAAAATGTTTCCGACTAATAAAATATTTCTACGATTAAACTTACATATTAAATATATTTTCTTGTTTAGAATATCAGTGTCTGAAAATTCAATGTGTGTTTTTGATCGTTTTAATATTTGTAAGAAGCCCAAACTGGATTTTGTCTTCAAATAATTTCGTACGTATGAAAAAAATATGTTTTAGGAAATAAAATGAAATTTAACCAAGTACAAATATTAGAACGACCAGAAACACGTTTAATATACAACTACTACTATTTTATGCAGAAAAATATATTTGATATTGTGACGGAACATGCACTTAATTTCTTTTCGCCTGGGGCGATATTAATTGTTTTAGAGGGCCGTGTGCAGTCCCAATATGCACTTAAGACCAGATGGGCTTTGTTTCGTAATACCTCCGCGCGACCTTACCCTCTAATACACACCCAGACCAGGTGCGGAGGCCATGTGGCCAGTAGTTACGTAATACCTCCGCGAGTGCGGTTTTTACGACCGTGATTTTGGCGACTAGGCGACAGTAAATCTGGCCATCTAAGAGAAAAATGCCGTCTTGGTCTCTGTGGAAAATTCACATGATAAGGGGAGTACCGCGATGTTCCCCCAGTCGATATTCGGATATGTAATAAATAGATAGGATTTAGATTTATCGGGGAGAAACATATTGGAAGGCTTCAAGGGATCGTTGTCCGTCCGGACTGGTAAATATTTTATTTCTGCTCTGTGTATAACCTTGATGTGACTGATGTGACTTTAAATATTTTAATACTGTATTATACCAATATTATTTAGACGGTGCTGCCGGTCATCTGACGCAGTAAACTGTAGGCTCACTGTTCTAATATATATAAGGCTTATCCAGTCATCCTAGAGGACCTAGGTAAACTTTAGGTTATTGTCTTTATTGTGATAGGTACCAGTATTAATTCTGTATTACAAGGTTACTGAATGAGTAGTTAAGGGTTAATTAAAAATTAACCAGTTAGGAATAGAGTTTGTAATTTCTTTATTAATTAAGTTCCCCTGGAAGCGTTTCTCAATTATCACACGTGTGGGTGTTGTGTCACGGTGAAGTGATTAGCATATTGTGTAAACTAGACACCTAGAGATTAACTAATTAAGTGATCAGTTCTGGGTTGTTATTATTTGTTGTTGTTAATTAACTACTGCGGAAGTACATTTGTCAGCGTAGGTTAATACAGATTCCAAAGTGTATTGTGTTTTTGTTGTGTTTTCTAGTGAACTAAACGTGCTATAATAATATATACTTTATATAAGATCTTATCCCCGATCATACCTAGACGAGCCACGCGGGTTGAACTGCCCGTTACAGAGAGATCTAATAGATATACAGTTAGGAGAGATATTTGGATAATCGTGTTTCATTCAGTTACGGGTATTATAGGATCCCTGTGACAGATATGTAATTACAATCGTTAAACAGTCTCTGTTGGTCAATAACATCTTAAAAATTGCAGCAAACTGTCTCTTTAACATGATGCCGACCAACAGAAAAAATGTAACGACTGTAATTACATAGTAAATATATGTTTCTAAATAAAATATTAGTGGTTGTATATAAAATTTGTTTCTGATAGTCCTAATGTTTGCATTATGTCATACTCTCTATATATATTACAAGTACGAAATTATTGGGGTACCAAATCCAGGACGACACGAAACATATTGAATATACAGACACCGATATTCTAATACAAGAAAATATATTTAATATGTGAAATTAGTTTTTACAATATTGTATTAGTCAAAAACATTTTATTGCACAACAAACCCAGGAAAGTTATTTTAACTCAGCATGTGTTTAAAGCTGAGTAAACCGAAAATGTGGGTATAGTTATTGGTATTGCGTCAATACCGAATACCATACCGATAGCGAGGTACATCACCCACAAAATACCGATATCGATACCGAATCTGAAATTTCAATACCGCCCACTTTAACAACGATAAAAGTATTCCATCTATTGGTGATACGAAGTAAATTTGTTTCCTTTATAGCCAGCTCTTCTAAATCGGAAATCTGACTGCTCATAAAAAAAATCTATCTTAAAAAACCTCTCGACAAGCGATTGTTGTGCAACATTCTGACTTTTTTTTTGTTCTGAAATCTTCTATTTTGAAGGCACTACACGTCAGAGGGGGAAAAAAAATGAATAACATGTAATACGAGTCCAATACTTCTGAGCATCGACAGTTCTGGGGCCTAATTCACCAAACTCTCGCAACTTTGCGATCTCGCAGTGCAATGCTAAAAGACTTGCAAAGAGGATGCTTTGTTGACTAGCAGAGCCTAAGAGACCTTTGTGAATTAGGCCCCTGGTCGATTGAGAAATAGCCACTTAGTGTATAAGATAATACTCGATACGAAGATGATACAGTCTGCGAATTTACCGTACATTAAACCGGCCTCGGAGGTGTCGTGGTTAAGCCATCGGACATAAGGCTGGTAGGTACAGGGTTCGCAGCCCGGTACCGTCTCCCAACCCAAAGCGAGTTTTAACGACTCGATGGGTAGATGTAAGACCACTACATCCTCTTCTCTCTCACTAACCACTAACACTAACTAACAATTAACCCTCTGTGCTGGACAGACAGCCCGGATAGCTGAGGTGTGTGCCCAAGGATAGCGTGCTTGAACCTTAATTGGATATAAGCACGAAAATAAATTAAAATGAATGAACGTACATTACTGCAAATAATGTTGTAATACTGGTATACAAGGGACAGATTCACAGTCCCAGTGAAACCGTTTATTAACGATGGTTTGTTAAATTGTACTGATAATAAACACCTGCAAATTAATTTTCTTACACGCCTGTTGGTGAGAAAGAAGAAAGGAAATGTTTAATTTAACGACGCACTCAACACATTTTATTTACGGTTATATGGCGTCAGATATACGGTCAAGGACCACACAGATATTCAGAGAGGAAACCCGCTGTCGCCACTTCATGGGCTACTATTTTCGATTAGCAGCAAGGGATCTTTTATATGCACCATCCCACAGATAGGATAGCACATACCACGACCGTTGATGGTCGTGGTGCACTGGTTGAAGCGAGAAATAGCGCAATGGGCCCACTGACGGGGATCGATCCCAAACCGACCGCGCATCAAGCGAGCGCTTTACCACTGGGATACGCCTCGCCCCCCTGTTGGTGAGAACAACGTGCGTTATTTTTGATAACACATGGTTGTTTACACATGTACGTGTGTTAACAATTTCAAGACATACAACTGGCTGCTCCTAAGTGATGACCAGGTCACCACTGCCATACATCCAATGAAAAACTACATGATGGAAATCGATTACATTGTGAGGTATAGTTAACCTGACAGTCATGTGTCTGTGACGCGTAAGTTAGCTTCAAGTGCAACGGCTGAAAATAACTTTTAGTCGAAAAAGACGTTAACATTTGCTTAAAAACTTATTTTTGAGGATATGTAAGAAATAAAATAATGGATTAGTGTCCGTTAGATACCATTTATCTCACAACTCCTTGTTTAAAAACGTATCAAACTCGCTTTCGCTCGTTAAATACATTTTAAAACAACTCGTGAGATAAATGGGATAAATGGTATCTAATGGCCACTCATGTATTATTCTCTATAAACACCACGTGAACTGTATTTCAGTCGACGAAATTTAAACCTGATATTGAGTTTTTATGTATTCTGTATTTACTGGGTATTTACGGTAGGAATAAATTACTGTTGAGAAGCATATCAGTAAGATTCCAGCCTCATATTAAATTACCGTACATGTTCATGTATATTTTCGCTTTCTGTCTTTTTTCCTAGAATTAAATATTGATGTAATGACGGTCTCACTTGCTGTCAATCTGGGTTGTGTTTTTTTAATATCCTCTGAAAATAGAGAACATTAATTTCAGTGTTTGCTATCCATGAAATTGCAAAGTCTGTGGGATGGTGCATAGAAAAGATCCCCGTGCTATTAATGGAAAAATGTAGCGGGTTTCCCCAACAAGACTACATATGTCAAATTACCAGACATCCAATAGCCGATGATTAATACATCAATGTGCTCTAGTGGTGTTATTAAGCAAAACAAACGTTATACATATACATGCATTTAGGACAGACGGACGGATGGGCAGACTAAAAATTCTGTCAGCTGAAAACATATTTTTATTTTACTTTTAAACCTTTTCTTTTACTCTACCTTCCAGCCAGTGCACCACGACTTGAACACCAAAGGCTGTGGTATGTGCTATCCTGTCTATGGGATGGTGCATATAAAAGATCCCTTGCTGCTAATCGAAAAGAGTATCCCATGAATTGGCGACAGAAAGTTGTCCTCTCTCAATATCTGTGTGGTCCTTAACCATATGTCTGACGCCATATAACCGTAAATAAAATGTGTTGAGTGCGTCGTTAAATAAAACATTTCCTTCCTTTCTTTACTCTACCTGAACAGTTCCGCAGTGATGAGATACAGGGCAGCTGTGAGATTCCTATCCAGTCTCTTTTTGTCTCTCTGTCTGTGTTTCAGTACCCGCTCCCCCATCACCCCCCCTCCCATCTCTCTCTCGCTCTCTCTCTCTCTCTCTCTCTCTCTCTCTCTCTCTCTCTCTCTCTCTCTCTCTCTCTCTCTCTCTCTCTCTCTCTCTCTCTCTCTCTCTGTCTAACTCACACACACACATACACTCTCTCTGTATCTGTCTGTCTCTCTCTTTCTCTCTCTCTATCCGCCTCTGTCTCTCTCTGTTTGTCTCTGTCTCTCTGTCTCTCTCTAACTCTCTCTCACACACACACGCTCTGTATCTGTTAGCCCGAGTACTCTGACTGTAAGAGAGCTAGACGGACATTTGGACATAAACTATGTATCTGTCTGTGTCTGTTTCTCTCTTTCTCTCTCTCTCCTCTCTCTCTCTCTCTCTCTCTCTCTCTCTCTCTCCTCTCTCTGAAACCTCTCTCTCCTCTCTCTCTCTCTCAGATCTCTCTCTCTCTCTCTCTCTCTCTCTCTCTCTCTCTCTCTCTCTCTCTCTCTCTCTCTCTCTCTCTCTCTCTCTCTCTCTCTGTGTGTGTGTGTGTGTGTGTGTCTCAACAAAATGTTGCAGTTGCCATATGTTAGACATAGGAGTCAACACCTGTAACAACGCACCAGCTGTAGGTGAAAATGTCTTTCACAAATATTTTTTTCCTTTGATGCACAAGTTACACTCCGAAAAAAGTGGGTCACCTGACTTGAGTCACTTGACCTCGTTTTCCAATTTTAAAATTCTGCTTTTATTGCCATATAAATTTCCATTTCCAGATCCTAATTATCGACTTTCCATAAATATTTACAGTGTGACTGTAATGAATGTCCCGCGCCATATGGCGCAGGTTTTGTACTGGAATGGCCACCTGTGTGACGTCAGACACCAGCCAGGGCGGGTCTATTGGTTGACTAGCAGCTTAATAATGACTTCTTTTCTTTTGATGTCGCTAGGTTTATGCGATGATAACGGAGTTGGAGACTTCGCTGACACTCGGTGGCGACGCGTTATGAATGCTGTGTCAACTGAACGTGGCGGAATATTAGAAACAACTTTCAGCAATAAGCAAAGATTTCTTTTGGAGACTGGGTTGTTGTGGTTTGAATAATTTTGATGACTTTTGTTATCCTGTCCTAACCGGGCGGAACGTAGCCCAGTGGTAAAGCGCTCGCCTCATGCGCGGTCGGTCTAGGATCGATACCCGTTAGCAGGCACAATGGGCTATTTTCTCGTTCCAGCCAGTACCCCACGACTGGTATGTTAAAGGCCGTGGGCTGTGCTATCCTGTCTGTGGAATGGTGCTGAATTGCCAATTTTTTTTTACATCCAATAGCCGATGTTGAATAAGCCAACGTTCTCTACTGGTGTCGTTAAACTTTAAACTTTTCCTGTCCTAATAAGCTTTGCTTCCTACAGAAGTGGCATTTATCAGGGTTGTTGTCGTGGGGTAGTGGCTGGAACGAGGAAATCTTCAATGTGTCCGCCAAGAGTATTCGATGATTTTGGAGGATGAAAATTCGGCCTCTTAAAGGGGCATACCCTAGTTTTTAAACACTAAGGCATATTTTTTACTATTATAGCCGTTTAAGATAACTAAAATCATACTTTACTTTGATTTTATGGTTTAGATTATCAGTTTCCGTACATTCGAAGTGTTTTGGTCATCCTGGTGTTTTTAATATCACAAAATGCATTTCTCATATTTTTAAAAACGCGCGTGCGTCTGAGAAGTAACAGTTATGGAGTCGAGTTTTAGTCTATTTTTAGAGGGTATTTCACCATTTCAAAGTCACAGACTCATGTTTCACTCAATTGTAACTTTATCCAAATGTGTTACAGGTTTGTAGATTAACTAAACTTAGTGTTAATTTTCACGGGTTGAAACTAGCGTCTGTCCCTTTAACTAAACTTAGTGTTAATTTTCACGGGTTGAAACTAGGGTCTGTCCCTTTAACTAAACTTAGTGTTAATTTTCATGGGTTGAAACTAGGGTCTGTCCCTTTAAAACAGTCATGGGCCGAGCCATAGCCCAGTGGTAAAATGCTCGCTTGATGCACGATTGTTTTGGGATCGATTCCCATAGGGCTATTTCCCGTTCCAGCCAGTGCACCACGACTGGTACATCAAAGGCCGTGGTATCTGCTATCCTGTCTATGGGATGGTGCATATAAAAGATCCCTTGCTGCCAGTCGAAAAGAGTAGCCCATGAAGTGGCGACAGCGGGTTTCTTCTCTCAATATCTGTGTGGTCCTTAACCATATGTCCGACGCCATATAACCGTAAATAAAATGTGTTGAGTGCGTCGTTAAATAAAACATTTCCTTCCTTAAAACAGTAATTTAGCTGCTAAATAACATGTAGGTTTGACTGAACATTGATATTACAGTCGTGGAACACTGGCTCGAATCGTAGATTAGAAAATGAAATCGGGTGGGGGACTCGGATGTACTGGTTGGATTCAACTAGGTCGGCAAAGCGCTCGCATGAAGTGCTTTGGTCACATATTCGAACCTCCTTGGTGGATCCATTCTCTGAATGAGTTTTAACCAGTGCTACACGACTGGCCGTGGTATGTACTGCCCTGTCAGAGTGAACATGCATGTAAAAGATATCTTGCTGCTAATGGAAAAATGTGGCGAGTTTCTTCTGGAGACAGTGAGTCAAAATTACCAAATATCTGACATTCAGTAGTCGATACAGAAGAAGTTTGTTTTGTTTAACGATACCACTAGAGTACATTGATTTATCAATCATCGGCTATTGGATGTCAAACATATGGTCATAGAGGAAACCCGCTACATATTTTTCCTAATGTAGCAAGGGATCTTTTATATGCACCATCCCACAGACAGGATAGCACATACTACGGTCTTTGATATACCAGTCGTGGGGCACTGGCTGAAACGAGAAATAGCCCAATGGGCCCACCGACGGGGATCGATCTCAAACCGACTGCGCATCAAGCGAGCGCTTTACCACTGGGCTACGTCCCGCCCCCTAGTCGATAAATCAACTTTAACTTTGGATGGAATCGATCCTATGATCTTTCACGTCTCAAACGGAAGCTTTGCCAGTGAATTAAAACTCGCTGTCTGTATCTTCTCTCGATGTGTGTCAACCTATAGCCCTTAGCCATTCTGTGTTACCCAAACACTGTTTGCAATGATTGTACATGGGCTAATTGAAAAATACTGTCATACAGTAGATACGATCAAGAACCACCCATGCACTGGAGTGAAATAAATGTAATGCTATTGATACATGTTATAAACATATAAATTCCATCACGTACGTTCGTACAGCTGCAGTGCATAGCTAAGCTAATTAGGTAAAAAACAAGAAGAAAAAAAAAGGAGAAAAGTATTGACATTTATCACGCAAATACAGCAGTTAGATCTGTTTTAGAAAGGAAAGGAAAGCAATGCTTGTTTAACGACACCTCAACACATTTTATACCACGGCTATTTTGTATTTGACCTATGGCTATTTTTGACACTTTAGGGGGTTAGAGAAGAGAGAGAGAGAGAGAGAGAGAGAGAGAGAGAGAGAGAGAGAGAGAGAGGAGAGAGAGAGAGAGAGTAGAGAAGAGGAGGAGAGAGAGAGAGAGAGAGAGAGGGTAGGGAGGAGAGAGAGAGAGAGAGAGAGAGAGAGAGAGAGAGAGAGAGAGAGAGAGAGAGAGAGAGAGAGAGAGAGAGAGAGTTAAAGTTAATGTTTGTTTTGTTTAACGACAATACTAGAGCACATAAGCTTGGATTACGAGTAAAGTTTAGAAAGTGAATGGTGAATAACTTGGAGAGTACATGCACTTTTAAAATGTTCTGGACATATGGAACACCAAAGTGTCTATTTTAAACAATGCTTTTAGTCTAGTTGAAAGCTGCGGACACTAAACCGAAGTCAAAATTATACGTGGGTTTTTTTGTTTTGTTTTTTGTTTGGGGTTTTGTTTTTTGGCGCGTATTAGGCTACACACGATTTACGAAACTCCCTGGAATGAAGATTTGAAAACTGAATTTGCATTATGACGACTTATTACTATATATATATTTATAGGATATTCAACGAGCTTCCATTTCGTATTATGTTTATATCCCGAGTGAAATAATTTTCAGTCGTCACGAGCTTTAGCGAGTGACAATGAACATTTTTCACGAGTAGCGAGTTTAATATCCTATTTATTACCCATAATCGATCGTAATGTATATCATTCGTGTGACGTCGAAGTGTTACGTCCCACTTGGAGTTCTAGTGTGACGTATCACTTTGATATGTGCCAAGATATTTTTAACCATATGGATAATAAATATACAAACAACAGGCATAATAAGCAGAAAAACATTGCCTTTTATAAATAGAAAAGTGTATAAATCAATACCTTATAAACACAAACACTTTGAAACAGTTTATAACCCTTATGCCATCATTGCACCTGAGAAAAGCGACAACAATAGCTACTTAATTCATAGGACACTTGAAAGACTAGAGAGAGAGAGAGAGAGAGAGAGAGAGAGAGAGAGAGAGAGAGAGAGAGAGAGAGAGAGAGAGAGAGAGAGAGAGAGAGAGAGAGAGAGAGAGAGAGAGAGAGAGAGAGAGAGAGAGAGAGAGAGAGAGAGAGAGACAGACAGACAGACAGAGAGAGAGAGAGAGAGAGAGAGAGAGAGAGAGAGAGAGAGAGAGAGAGAGAGAGAGAATCAACAAAAAAATTTTAATCTATAAACGGCAAGTACCGGTATTTAAAGTTTATTATATTTGTTGTTTATATAGAGTAGTAATACTAATTGTAATACAGTTTTCGGGTTTTCATTCCAAACATTTTCATGAATCATATGTAATAAGCAAACAATGGTTGGGTATAAAGTTGATTCAGTTTCCGAGGTACGTACCTTAATCACACCTTTCCTCTTTTTCCCGCAATAACTACATTGGATTTGGAAAAATTAATAATTTGAGCAAAAAGCGGAAAGCGACAGAGAACGATATAACAGTAAAACTATTTATCACCTGTAGGGGGCGGGACGTAGCTCAGTAGTAAAAGCGCTCGCTTGATGTGCGGTCGGTTTGGGATCGATCCCCGTCAGTGGGCTCATTGGACTATATTATCGTTCCAGCCAGTGCACCACGACTAGTATATAAAATACCGTGGTATGTGCTATCCTGTCTGTAGGATGGTGCATATAAAAGATCCCTTGCTACTAATGGAAAAGTGTAGCGGGTTTCCTCTCTAAGACTATATATCAAAATTGCCAAATGTTTGACATCCAATAGCCGATGATTAATAACTCAATGTGCTCTAGTGGTGTCGTTAAATTAAAAAAACTTCTTCTTCCAATAGCCGATGATTAATAAATCAATATGCTCTAGTGGTGTCGATATACAAACCAAACTTTGTGTATCACCTGCAATTGGGGAACATATTTAAGACTGCCTAATAACTTTTAGAGTTTGTATTAGGACGAAGCCAACTTTTTATCCCCAGCGACTGGGATATGATTTCTCTAGAACTGCACTCGTTTTCACTAGAAGGGATATTATAAATAGCCAGACGGCTTGTCAATGTAACAATGATCCATTCAGATTCTATTAAGTATCGACTGGTTCACAATGACCTTTCTCGTTTGGTTGGCAGTAGTAATTTTCGTATTCTACGATACAGATAACAAACCATAATCACTTTATAATTTTTTATTTTATGTCTTTCACTATTGGAATATTCAATATATATATTCGTTGTTGTTCTCTTCCTATTTTAATTATAAACAAGTATAAAATGCTTACTTCCATTCTTTTGAATGAATACATTTCTCATAAACGAAATCACAATGAAGGCTTGTGAATAAAAACGTTTTGCTTTCAGTCCAGATCGTCTATTGGCTACAAGGTTTTGACACCGAGTTTACAACACCGGCTAAACTGAAAAAATACAGATAACAAACTGAAAAACTATAAAATAAACATTTTCTTTCTACGTGTCTCTCCCAATTTTGATTGTACATAAACTTCTCTCCGTTTTTCTCGAACCCAATCTTCTCGCTCTATCTATCTATATATTTAACGTCCTCGGTTTTAGCTGAATCTAAACTTCTCAGTTTTTGTTTCTCTAAACGTCTTCTTTTTGTTGTATCTAAACGTCTCCGTTTTGTTGTATCTAAACGTCGAAGTTTTTTATTTGACTAAACGTCTCACGTTTCGTTGTAATTTAATTTTTCAGTTTTTGTTGTATCTGAACTTCTCGGGTTTTTCTTTTCTTTTCATCTGAACCTTTCAGTTTTTGTTGTATCTGAACTTCCTGACTGTGGTGCCTCCTCCTGCCTTAGGTGAGCGGATCTCGAGGGTGGGACTTCCGTTGCTGCTTCGGTTGCGAACGGTAACTCTGTGGTTTCCCATGCGCCCAGTGTATCCACGTAGGCCGTTGTTTCCGGTGATGGGTTTGGTGCCCTGGGTCTTCATTCGACTGAAATCTCTTAGTGCGCTTCTGTAGCTACCTGCAATATAACATTGAACATTGGTAATCTCTGACCGGCCTCGGTGGCGTCGTGGTTAGGCCATCGGTCTACAGGCTGGTAGGTAGGCCTACTGGGTTCAGATCCCAGTCGAGGCATGAGCTTTTTAATCCAGATACCGACTCCAAACCCCGAGTGAGTGCTCCGCAAGGCTCAATGGGTAGGTGTAAACCACTTGCACCGACCAGTGATCCATAACTGGTTCAACAAAGGCCATAGTTTGTGTTATCCTGCCTGTGGGAAGCGCAAATAAAAGATCCCTTGCTGCTAATCGGAAGAGTAGCTCATGAAGTGGCGACAGCGGGTTTCCTCTCAAAATCTGTGTGGTCCTTAACCATATGTCTGACGCCATATAACCGTAAAATAACATGTGTTGTGTGGGTCGTTAAATAAAACATTTCTTTCTTTCTTCTTTCTTTGGTAATCTCTGCCCAAGTCACAGTCACAAACGCCATAGGCGTTATGTAGCCCAGTGGTAAAGCGCTCTAGGATCGACCCCCGTCGGTGGGCCCATTGGCTTATTTCTCGCTACAGTCAGGGCACCACGACTGGTATATCAAAGGACATGGTATGTGCTATCCTATCTGTGGGATGGTGCATAATATAAACTATCCCTTGCTACTAATGGAAAACTGTAGCGGGTTTCCTTTCTAAGACTATATGTCAGAATTACCAAATGTTTGATATCTAATAGGCGATTATTAATAAATCAGTGTGCTCTAGTGGTGTCGTTAAACAAAATAAACAAACAGTAACGAAAAGGTGATGGCATGCAGAGAATACTTGACAAGAGTAAAAGTTTGTTTTGTTTAACGACACCACTAGATCACATTGATTGAATAATAATCGGCTATTGGATGTCAAACATTTGGTAATTCTGACACGTACTCATCAGAGGAAACCCGCTACATTTTACCTAATGCGGCAAGGGATCTTTTATTATTATGCACTTTCCCCACATACAGTAAAGCACTTACAACGGCCTTTGATCAGTTGTAGTGCACTGGATGGAACGAGAAAAAACTCAAATCAGTTGAAAGGATCCACTGCGGTGGTTCGATCCTGCGACGCAAGCACCTCAAGAAATCACTCAACCGACTGAGATCGATCCCGCACCTTGATAAGAGTAGGTCCCTAAATGGTTTATTTCTTGTCTGTCATGGGGAAAGCTTGTTAGACGGAATGACCACTCCGGGAACCAGTTAAAATTAATTTGTAAATGTTTATCGAAAAAATGGCTGCATTTACTTACACATGATCAAACATTTAACCCGTACAAGTGTAATGCTTGATGATTTTCTGTCAGATTTCCTGGATTATAATTATGAAAATAGTTTAAATAGTTGGCCGGATATTAATACTTTCCCGTTGTTAACGTTTCCGGGCTCTCACTACCAACCCCCGCCCCATCATAAACCTGTACACAATTACAGTTGTTGAATCATTCATTCGTCTTTGAACAACAGCGACAAGACGCCATCAACAGTTACTTCCCCTCTCTCCATTCTAACGTTGTTAGCAATTTGAAAATAATTACCGGCCTCGGTAGCGTCGTGGTTAAGCCATCGGACACAAGGCTGCTAGGTACAGGGTTCGCAACCCGGTACCGGCTCCCACCCAGAGCGAGCTTTAACGCCTCAATAGGTAGGTGTAAGACCAATACATCATCTTCTCTCTGACTAACCACTAACAAACTAACCCCTAACTCACTGTCCTGGACAGAGAGCCCAGATAGCTAAGGTGTGTGTGCCCAGGACAGCGTGCTTGAACCTTAATTGGATCAATCGGATTTTAAATATTGTTTTTCTTCGACATCCTTAGTGGTAAAGCGCTCGCTCGATGCGCGGTCGGTCTGGGATCGATCCCCGTCGGTGGACCCATTGGGCTATTTCTCGTTCCAGCCAGTGCACCACGACTGGTATATCAACGGCCGTGGTACGTACTACCCTGTCTGTGGGATGGTGCATATATATATATATATATATATGTGTGTGGTTGCAGCTATATATTAGTTTTAATTTGATATGGGGGAGGGATTACCCAACTCCCTCCCCCACCATCGCCTTTAGTCAGGCGCACAAGATATTTTAAGCTGTGTGTGTGTGTGTGTGTGTGTGTGTGTGTCTGTCTGTGTGTGTATATATATATCTGTGTGTGTGTGTGTGTGTAGCTATGTGTATGTGTATGTGTGCGTGCGTGCATGTGTGTTCTATGTTGTTAGTAGTTAAAATGATTATAAGTACGAGGTCTACAGTTTTGTCATTTCTTTTCCAAGCACGGTTTTCCAGTCCCCCCCCCCCCACCCACCCCCTTCTCCCCCTCCCCCCACACACTCCATTTTCCACCTCCAGCCCTCCCGGACGAATATTTAGTCGCTACTATTAGATATGCCCGCCAATGTGTTTCCATGCTGTATGTTTAGAAGAATGGTGTTCGTGGGTGCCAATACCTGGTTTCTGGTAGTGCCGCGTGAGTCGAGAACCGCTCCTGGTGACGCCCCTCCTGGCCGCCCCTCTCATTATCGTACGACCCACGGTGAGAGCAGCTCTAAATGCCAGGCCGATCCAGCGCTTTCGTCTCTGAGACTTGTGGACCAAACTTCTCTTAAGGCCCCATACATCTGTCAACAAAACAAAGAAAGAAAGAAATGTTTTATTTAACGACGCACTCAACACATGTTATTTACGGTTATATGGCGTCAGACATATGGTTAAGGACCACACAGATATTGAGAGAGGAAACCCGCTGTCACCACTTCATGCGCTACTCTTTTCGATAAGCAGCAAGGGATCTTTTATATGCACCATCCCACAGACAGGGTAGTACATACCACCCACAGCCTTTGATATACCAGTCGTGGTGTACTGGCTGGAACGAGAAATAGCCCAATGGACCCACCGACGGGGATCGATCCCACATCGACCGCGCATCGAGCGAGCGCTGTACCACTGGGCGTCAACAAAACAAGTCACAAAACACAGCGATTTCACTTTGTAAAAAGGAGCTACCTTTCGATCAACTACTATGCATAGCTCCATTTTCAAATTTGATGAACCATTCTAAATTATGCTTCAAAATTACCTTCAAGAAATTACGCAACATTTTCTATTTTAGCATTGGTCCTACAGGACATTTGCAAATTCAGTAGCACCAAAACAGCTTGTTCTGAATGTGCACGTTAAAACTTATGACCTGACCTGACCTGACCTGACCTGACATTGTAAACTGGTTTATGTGTGTTAAAGGGACATACCCTAGTTTCTGAACACTAAGGCATATTTTTTTACTATTATAGCTGTTTTTGATAACTAAAATCATACTTTATTTAAATTTTATGGTTTATATTATCAATTTTCGTATATTCAAAGTAATTTTTGGTCATCCTGGTGTTTTTAATATTACAAAATGCGTTTCTCATATTTTTAAAAACGCACGTGCGTCTGAGAAATAACAGTTATGGAGTCGAGTTTTAGTCTACTTTAAGAGGGTATTTCACCATTTCAAAGGGGTTGAAACTAGGGTCGGTCCCTTTAAGGTTTCTTTCTTGGTTGAATGATTTTTAAAACATGCACGTGTCTGTTGTGTAAATAGAGAATACTAAAAGAATCAATCACCGTTGCGAGATAGGGTGATTGATTCTTTTTTTTCTGGTTCATTAAATTAATTGTCTAATTACAGTAATAAAACATTAAATTGTGTAAGCTACGGTTTGTTTTTCTAGAACGATTCATAAGTATTTCACTTAAAAACACATATGAGGAAAACATATAGCCCACAATATGCAACGACATAAAAATGTAACAACTTAACCATACATATAAAATTGAAATATTAATTATAAAGTCGAAATATTAATTTGTTTAAATATTTTTAAAACAATGATCCAACGTGAAATGGCATTTTGGGGAATACGTAATCCAAACGAATTCTAAAAAAACATCAACCGGCCTCGGTGGCGGCGTGGTTAAGCCATCGGATACAAGGCTGGTAGGTAATTTAACGACTCAATGGATACGTGTAAGGCCACTACACCTTCTTCTCTCTCACTAACCACTACCAATTAACAACTAACCCAGATAGCCGATGTGTGTGCCCAGAACAGCGTGCTTGAACCTTAATTGGATATAAGTACGAAAATAAGTTGAATGAAATGAATGGATACATCGAGTTGTAACATGTAGAGAACAATATATGATGGCCATTATATATATATATATATATATATATATATATATATATATATATATATATATAACATTTATTTTACGAGTTGTTTTAAAACGTGGCCTATCTAACGAAGATCGGTTTTTAGTCAACGAGTTGTAAGTTAAAGTTTTATCTGACACGTTTGTCTTATTCTGTTTCTTACATATCTCCAAAAACAAGGTTAAAAATAAATTTTAAAGTTTTTTTCCAACCACATCTTATTCACATAATTAGTACACTACTTTCATGTTTAACAAATACTTCACATGTAGTAATTATTAGTAGTTAATTTTAATGGTCCGTGGAGTAGCCAATCAGATGTCTTAACTTTAA
Source organism: Gigantopelta aegis (assembly GCF_016097555.1). NCBI lineage: Eukaryota > Metazoa > Mollusca > Gastropoda > Neomphalida > Peltospiridae > Gigantopelta > Gigantopelta aegis. The sequence goes on from NC_054712.1 coordinate 17,105,873, forward strand.
ATCAACATACATGGATACCACAAAGCAATATTAAATATATATTTATATGGTTTTAGGGGCGAGGCGTTACCCAGTGTTAAAGCGCTCGCCTATCACGGTCGGTCGATGTCCTGTCTGTGGGCCTATTGGGCCATTTCTCGTTGCAACCAGTGCTCCACGACTTATGTAACAAAAGCCGTGATATACTCTATCCTGTCTTTGGGATAGTGCATAAAAAATGCCTTGCTGCTAATTAAAAAAAAAAAGAGTTCCCTAGAAGAAAAAAAAAGTGCCAACCAAAATTGTTTTTGTTGTTTTCGACTTTTTTTTCTTTTTTCTTTATATATATATATATATATATATATATATATATATATATATATATATATATATATATATATATATATATATATATATATATATGTGGGTGAAAAAGAATACATACATGTACATAATATATTTACTGGACCCGTGTTGGGGTAAATGTATTAAAAAATATATAAATATAAATCGATCATAACCGTAACTTACCAAGTTCACCAACAAATATTTCATCCTCGGCGTTAGCCAACTGTTCGAGCTCCTGATTGGTCAGGGTGCTGAGATCAATCCCATCATACAATTCGGATTTGTCTGAAACTTGGTTAATGGCGGGGTCCACCTGCTTCAAGGAAGGATCTGGTGTTGTAGTAGTAGTTGTAGTTGTAGGCGTGCCGTAACAGACGTACAGAACCGCGACGGCGACCAGCAGGAACTTCATGGTTGAGTTGTTCACGAGCAGACGATAGGTTTGAGACTGGCTCTACTCGGTGTTACGCTTTTGTTTTATACATGACAAACAGGACGTCCTGCTCAATCATTTGTCACCTGAGGTCACTGGATTGGTCGATGCACAAAATCCGGATTCTGCGAAATTCTTGATAACATTTTCAGTGTTTCCGAAATCCAGATGTTTCGTTTTTCAGGAAAAGGTCGATCACGTACTTCTTGTGAAAACCCGACGGTACTTCGGAGAAACAAAAAGTACGTACTTATAAACTGTGTGGTCAAAAAAAGATGAAACTAGTTACGGTGCTCAGATTTGCTGCGTCCGAGTGCTTGTCTGATGGGTTTCTTTTTGTGTGTATTATGACGACATTGAATTCGGGGGGGGGGGGGGGGGGGGGGGGGGGGGGGGGGGGGGGTGATAGGGGGGGGGGGGGGGGAATGACACAACGCACCGTGTAACTGGTAGTATGAACTATTCATATTCTAGTCGCCAAATTAAGAAATTTGAAAAACTATTTATGGTCGGTTACCATTAGATATTTTTAAAAAGCAACAGAGCAACAAGCAATAAAAAACAAAACAAAAAAACAAAAACAAACTAAACATAAACGACAATAATGAAAACAACAACATTGAACCCCCCCCCCCCCCCCAAAAAAAAAAAAAAAAAAAAAAAATGTCAGTCATGTTTTAACCACAAAATCAGACACTCGTGTAGCAAAATGAAATGGTTCAGTGTAATAATTTTTTACAGTTAACATTAGTAGCAACCAAACAAGTAATTCGTTACAGTCACACTCGCGAGTGTCGTGAACATTGATTATTTTCGCTTCTTTCTGTCAGTATTCACACTTCATACTCGTAGAGTAATCGGTTTGTTTTCTTTCATTCCGCATGTATCAATTCTGACAATCTAATTAAAATTAGCTCCACTATTACATATGGATCTAACAGGAGCCCGTTGGAGCTCATGTCCAGTTGACCTTTCATTCGACCAATCAAAACCTTACTTGCAAAATAATGCCAGTGATTTAAAAAGAATTTGAAAACATTCGGGATTATGCCGAGGGTACACGAAATGATTCGGGTGAATTACGAAGTATGCCGGAAACTAATTTCAATATAAAATTTTATATAAAATTCGTTTCAAGACAAAAAAACAAACAAACAAAAACCGTGATGGTATAGCCATAAAATCTATTTATACTAGTACACAATCCAGAGTTTATTACTGCACTTTTCCCCCTGTTTTATTAATGTTGAAATAGACCAAAACGTTCGCCTATTACATAAATAGTCTCGCCCGATATTTTTAGAATTTGTATGCTCCCGAATATTGCAATTCTGATTTATGTAAAGTTTGTTTTGTTTAACGACAGCCCTAAAGCACATTGATTTACTAATCATCGGCTATTGGATATCAAACATTAGGTAATTTTTACATCATAGTCTTACATTGATTTACTAATCATCGGCTATTGGATATCAAACATTTGGTATTTTTTAACACATTGTCTTGGAGGAAACCTGCTACATTTTTTCATTGGTAGCAATGGATCCTTTATATATACTTTACCATATTCAGGACAGCACATACTACGGTCTTTGATATAGCAGTCGTGGGGGTGGGGGGGGGGGGGGTGAGTTGATGATGAATGCGTGGATTACTAGTCTAAAATGCAGCATTCCAGCAATTAAGTGTGCACTATATTAATGTCTATAGTTCAAGTAAGTGTGCACTATATTAAAGTCTATAGTTCGAGTAAGTGTGCACTATATTAAAGTCAATAGTTCAAGTAAGTGTGCACTATATTAAAGTCAATAGTTCAAGTAAGTGTGCACTATATTAATGTCTATAGTTCAAGTAACTGTGCACTATATTAATGTCTATAGTTCAAGTAAGTGTGCATATAGTTCAAGTAAGTGTGCACTGTATTAATGTCTATAGTTCGAGTAAGTGTGCACTATATTAATGTCAATAGTTCAAGTAAGAGTGCACTGTATTAATGTCTATATTTCGAGTAAGTGTGCACTGTATTAAAGCCTATAGTTCGAGTAAGTGTGCACTCTATTAAAGCCTATAGTTCGAGTAAGTGTGCACTGTATTAAAGCCTATAGTTCGAGTAAGTGTGCACTATATTAATGTCTATAGTTCGAGTACGTGTGCACTATATTAAAGTCCATAGTTCGAGTAAGTGTGCATTATATTAAAGTCTATAGTTCAAGAGAGCGTGCACTATATTAAAGTCTATGGTTCGAATCCCATTTTAAACGTAACCACGTGGTGTTTAATAATGAATTTGTATTAACGTTAATTCAGTTCTGATTGGATCTAATCATTTGCGACGCGAATGTCGTTTTCAATAATGATCTGTAATTGTATATTGTGGTATATTGTATTCCACTACAATTACAACAATTATCTTTCACCCAATAATGATGATGATGATAATGCTGCTGCTGATAATGCTAGCTAATGATGACGATAGAAAGTCTGAATGCACTGAAATAGCGCTTACGTTCCCGGAAACGCATACATTTTTAAGCCTTAATAATAGGCATCGGAAGATTGCAGCCATTTGGAGGGGGCGGGGTAGTTCAGTTGGGGGCAGGTCTCCCACTACTTTCTTATGTTAATTGTTTTATTATGTAGAATCTGAAGAACATGCTCGTATTCAATGGCCTCTCTGCGATGATATTAGAGTAGATATTTTAAAAAAGGCAGAAGACTAGTAAACTTTAATAACCTTTTAGAAAACAAAAATCATTATTTTTACGCAAACCTGGATGGATGGATGGATGGATAGATGGATAGTTAGATAGATAGATGATAGATGGATGGATGGGTGGATGGATAGATATTATATGCATGCATGTATGTATTGAAGTATGAATACCTATATATTGTATGTATGTCGAGGTTGACTGTTACATACATAGATATTAACGCACTGGCGCAGGGGATAATTAAATCCTTTCTGGCCTCACAAATTGTCCCATGCCGTTGCTGGGACTCGAACCTGTGGTACCGAATTGCCCGCACATTGCAAATGTATGTATGTATGGCCTATGTGTGCGTATGTATGTACGTATGCATGCATGCATGCGTGTATGTGTGCTATGTGCGTGTGCGTGTGTGTGTATATTTAACACGTACATAATTTAGGTGTGTGTGTGTGGGGGGGGGGGGGGCTTAAATTTATTTCTTGTAAACTCCATAAGAATGGTTTATGTACTTTTATCGCTGCTGACACATTACTATTATATTATTCCAGTTGTTGAACTATGTTTTTAATCTGTAAACATGGTGAGAGGTAAATAAATAATTCATCTGTGTCGTATTTTTGTCCTTCGTCACAAACGCAAAATGTGTTGGGGTTTTTTCTTTTACGCAAAATCGTTTTACACTTCATTTCCTAGATAGCACCAACTCCCAACAGAGGCATGTGAGCTGACGTTAGTTCCGTGTTTGCAGAGGCAATAAACCAACGCAACAGTTTTATAGACTGTCGCTATGACAAGCAGTAATGAATCACCGAATCCCTGGAAAACTAATTTTATGGGATAGTTTTCTACATACGTATGCGAGATGCTGTTTACACGTACTTTTGTTCTGTACAAAAAGGTCATGTACAAGGCATACTTCTTTCCTGTCCTTGACGGAGGAGCCGACGAAAGTCGACACGTGCGCCCATGACAAGCGTGTGAAACAACAGCTTTTTCTGAATGTGCACGTTAAAGCATATGACCTGACCTGACCGGCATAATTCAGGATCTTATTCAGACACAGGCCTACATTTTAGAGCCAAAGCTAAAAAGTAAACTAATAAATAAAATAAAATAAACAAATCCGTTACTGGGGGAAGGGGAGTAATATGACATGAAAATTAGCACACACACACACACAACAACAACAAAAAAATAAAAAATATATAAGTAAATAAATAAAGCATTCTCTAAAAGTAGCCCAGTTGTAAAGCGCTCACTCGATGCGCGGTCGGTTTAGAATCAATACCCGTCGGTGGCCCCATTGGGCCCCATTGGGCCCCATTTCTCGTTTCAGCCGGTGCTCCACAACTTTTGTAAGAAAGGCCGTGGTATGTACTATCCTGTCTGTGGGATGGTGCATATAAAAGATCCCTTTCTGCTAATCGAAGTGACGACAGCGGATTTCCTCTCTATATATGTGTGCGGTCCTTAACCATATATCTGACGCCATATAACCGTAAATAAAATGTGTTGAGTGCGTCGTTAAATAAAACATTTCCTTCTTTCTATAAATTTCCACTTCAGTTATTTGACAGATCACTGGCGTAGGAAGCGGGGGAGGAGCAAGGGGTATGTGCCCCCCACGTTTCAAATATTGTTGCTTTATATTTGCTTTATAATAGTGTAAAAGTGTGTAAATATAAAAGTGTCCCCCCCCCCCCCCCTCGTTTTGGAACCTTCCTACGTCACTGCTTGTACAATAAACCAATACTGCCTTGTATTAATAACAAAGCACACTTGCAATGATGGCATTTTCATTGAAGACAATAAAGAAGAGTAGTAGAACGTCTAGACACAAGTAGAAAATAATACAGCAGTGAACCTGTTAAAAGGATTGATCAAATATAGAATAATTATACACGTACATGTAAAACGAGTCCAAAATGATAACAAAACATGGGTAAAAATGATAACAAAACATGGGCAAAAATTATAACAAAATATGGGCAAAAATTATAACAAAACATGAGTAAAAATTATATAGTTGCCAGAAATGAGTGGCCTTTTCTTAATGAAACAAAGTTCTGAATGTACTGCTAAAGCAATACATGTCCCCTACCGGAACAAAACGTTTTTTCAAGTTCAAGGGCCACAACGCTGTCAAAAGTGAGTAAATCGCGTTGAAAGTCAAACTCGATTTGTAACGTACATGGTTATAGGCTATACGCAAATTTTCAGCACAATATGTTGAGGCATTACACACACACAAAATTTTTTAATTAAATATGGGACAGACGAATAGACAGGTAGACGGACAGAAAGACGGAGACGAAACCTATATCTCTCCCCCCCCCCCCCCCAAGTTAGCATTATTGTTAAGACTGCATACTTGTTCCCGGGACGGGACGTAGCCCAGTGGTAAAGCGCTCGCTGGTATATCAGTGGCCGTGGTATGTGCTAACCTGTCTGTGGGATGGTGCATATAAAAGATCCCTTGCTGCTAATCGAAAAGAGTAGCCCATGAAGTGACGACAGCGGGTTTCCTCTCTCTATGTCTGTGTGGTCCTTAACCATATGTCCGACGCCATATAACCGTAAATTAAATATGTTGAGTGTATCGTTTAATAAAGCATTTCCTTCCTTCCTGAAACAAAAATAATATTTTCAATAAATGGACAAAAACTCCCAGTTAAAATAATTTTATGTACAATATATGTCATTAAATATAGCTTGATCCACTCTGTATTCCTTGCCTGTATAATATAATATAAATATAATATACTACAATACAATACAATACAATTCAATACAATACAATACAATTAACTGGTGTGTGGTCTAAAATAGTAAATATTTCACAATAAAAACAGTGTATAGGATTTATGAACATACCAATTCCAATATCAAATAAATTTCTTTTGAATATTTTTAAAATTTGTGATGCTTACTTTAAGATTAATCTACTATAACAGAAAATGTTAAAAAAAAATTAAACAAGATTAATCCAGTTCTTCTTCTTCAAGAAAAAAAGAATTTAAAAAGAAACTTTAAAAATATATATATATATATTTATAAAGAAATGTTTTAAACATGCACAGAGATAACATTCACAGGTGCAACTATGAAGTATGTTTGGTTGATTTTCAAAATAGTGTTTGTGAGAAAGGACTACACGTGAAGACTAAACACTGAGCTAAATACACAGTTTAATTAAAAATTAAAATACAAGACATTTTAAATGGGGGAGAGGAGGGGGGGGGGGGCAGGACGTAGCCCAGTGGTAAAGCGCTTGCTTGATGCGCGATCGGTTTGGGATCGATCCCCGTTGGTGGGCCAATTGGGTTATTCTTGTTCCAGCCAGCGCACCACGACTGGTATATCAAATGCCGTAGTATGTGCTATCCTGTCTTTGGGATGGTGCATATAAAAGATCCCTTGCTACTAATCGAAAAAAATGTAGCGGGTTTCCTCTCTAAAACTAAGTCAAAATTACCAAATATTTGACATCCAATGATTGATAAATCAATGTGCTCTAGTGGTGTCGTTAAACAAAACAAACTTCACTTTTAAATGGCGTTAACATGCCAATGATTGAAGACGGGATGTTTCATTTAACTACGCACTCAACACATGCGGCGTTGAAATGAACATCCATTGTTGGAACTACAAACTATATTTCAATAATTCCATTTTTTAATTACTGTTTTTTAATAGGCGTTTGGATTGGCTAAAATGCTATCACGTGATCTAAAAAAACCAAAAACGTTCATTCTTCCATGAAGGTGAAAACTGCACTTTTTCGGTAAACAAATAAAAACAGAATGTTATTATCGTCTGCACTGTGAGTGACAGTGTCAGTGACAAACTGACAGACGACAATCACAATGTCGGATGAAAGACACGAAAGTTTTGGTGGAGACTTTACATTGAGTTACCGCAATTCAGGCTTTAAACGACTCTGTCATATTTGACAAAAACACCAAATCGACAACTTACACGCGCGAAAACACATACGCCTTCGTGCACAATTACGCGACCTGTCCTTTCCGAGAATAATATCACACAATTACAAACTTCCTCTGAAATCCACACACACAGTAACACTGAAATCACTTTATCCCTTTCAAGTCAGTCTTCACATTCACTTTTCACTAATTCAACTTTCGACAACTGCAATTTTAATATAGTAATTGATAAATCTTCAAAATGATTTGACGCTCTCTCTTATGTTAATTAGTTCAAAATTCACACTCTAACCGCTTTACAACAAATCATCCATTTAAGTGTATAGATCGTTCAATTCTTAATTATCATTTGGTATTTAAAAAAAAAAAAAAAAAAAAAAAAAAAAAAAACTGTTTGCGTTATCAGTTCATGTTCAGTTATTTTAAATTTTATAACTCTTTATCCACATTTGATTCAGAAAATTAAAATTTATAAAACCTTACGTAAATCATTATAATTTCACGGGAAAAAACGAATGTAACTTTCTAAGGGAATTCCCTTATTTGTGTATTGATACAGTTGTAAATCATTGTAGAATAGAGTTCGATGGGTTTTTTTAAAATATAGTTTTCTATAATGACAATATTAATGCATTTGGAATTATAAGAATTGAACGTTATATTTTTGACGCGCTACGCCATTCATACAGTGTGTAAAACGGTTTTGGTGTTTATCATCGCATGAACGTCAAAAATTTAACGTTCAGTTCTTAAAGTTACATTATCTGGTTACCATATTATAACATCATGTACAAATGTGAAATACAAGCTCAAATGTACTTTTAAAAAAGCCGTGTGTGTTCGCTATGAACGGATATCGTCAAACGTATACGCTTGATTCGTCGCCTGTGCCGCCATAGCTCGGCAAAACACAAACGACAGCCTGTTGTCAGTTTCAGTTAACACGTGCGTTTGCCGATTTCAAATTGTAGGGTTCGTCTCAAAAAATTAAAAGAGAAATCTTGCGCTGTACGAGTCTTTAGTTAAAACCGGTTTGATCTTGACAACGTATTATCGACAGTCGTACCTTCCTATTTTAGAATTGATATGTTATAGTGTTAGTAGAACTTTCAAAGTTTAGTTTGTATAGGCCTACTAGTAACACATTAATCATGTATATATTTTAAAAATAAAATATACTAAAGTAGACAATGAGCGTTTTCACTTCTTAATTTTACGTGTTAAAATCGACAAATTCAAATAAATATTATTTCGTTTGGAAAGGGTAAAGTGTGTGTGTGTGTGTGTGTGTGTGTGTGTTTAACGACATCAAAGATAAAGCATATTGATTTAATAATCATCCGACCCCATACAACCGTAAATAAAATGTGTTGAGTGCGTCGTTAAATAAAACATATCCTATCCTGTTGTATGTCTAACATTTGGTAATTTTGACATATAATCTTAGAGAGGAATCGGGTGCATGTGCAGGGGGAGGGTATTGGAGGTCGAAACCCTTACTTGCCCAGGCTTAAAAAAAACCTGAAATGTATTTTTTGGGGGAGCATGACCCCATATAAACTTCGCTTATCACAGTCTATAACCCCAACCCCGCTGAAATTCCTGCACACGCGCCTTGGAAACCCGCTAAATTTTAGCAAGGGATTGTTTATATGTACCATCCCACAGACAGAATATCACATACCATGGTCTTCTTGTATACCCGCCGATGGGGATCGATCTTAGACTGATCGCGCATTTCCCCAAAACACCTTTTTAGGTCTAAGTAATAAATAAAAATAACATATAGTCTTGAAAAATGTTACGTAAATCGAACACAGTACCCTCTTCCTCTACCCCTAGAGCGTTACGTAATTAGTAACACCCCCTTACATGTAACGCGTATGCCAACAGCTGGCCACTGTCAAAATTTCAAGGCAAATCCCCCACTCACCGACCCCTGGAAAGGCGTTGTACCATACCTCTATGGATATAAATATGTTTTGGAGATATGAGACGACCCTCAATCAAGACAGTTAAATTTGTTCAAAAATTGCGAAATCTCACGTGATCTCTTGTTGGGGAATTTTATACTTGTGATAAGCTAATGAAAACCGAGATCGGTACGAGCCCGTCAAAAGTGTTCCATTTTCAAAATCATGGCTTTGTTTTTGACCTGGATAAGCCAGCGTAGTGAAACCAATGCGGAGTGCGGCGTCATATATGCACCAAACGTAATTGGATTTTCTGTTCTATATGCTTAAATAATAAAAATGTTCCAGGGAATGTAGTTTTAAATGGTTTACGACAGTTTGTGAGAAACTGAGCTCACCGAGTAAGCGGTGTCGATTCAAGAGTTGACACTATCACTGCCGTAATGTAATATCCGTGTCTAGTCTAGACAACAAGCACTGAAGTGCTGTCATTACAAGCTGTGTTCAGAAACAAAGCTCATATGTTATTTCCATCTCAACCAATGTGGTATGTACTGTCTTGGTAATCAGAAAGTAAACATAAATCGCTTTATTGCTATTCAGCAAGAGTTGGCTGATATGGTGGTTGTGAATTTAGTTTTTGTTTAACGTCAAGTGCGACACCACTTGAACACGTTGATTTATTAATCATCGACTATGGAAGGAAGGAAGGAAATGTTTTATATAACGACGCATTCAGCACATTTTATTTACAGTTATATGGAAAGAAAGAAATGTTTTATTTAACGATGCACTCAACACATTTTATTTACGGTTATATGGTGTCAGACATATGATTAAGGACCACACAGATATTGAGAGAAAAAAAGAAAGAAAGAAATGTTTTATTTAACGTCGCACTCAACACATTTTATTTACGGTTTGGATACTGACTCCAAACCCTGAGTGAGTGCTCCGCAAGGCTCAATGGGTAGGTGTAAACCACTTGTACCGACCAGTGACCCATAACTGGTTCAACAAAGACCATGGTTTGTGCTATCCTGCCTGTGAGAAGCGCAAATAAAAGATCCCTTGCTGCTAATTGGAAAGAGTAGCCCATGAAGTGGTGACAGCGGGTTTCCTCTCAAAATCTGTGTGGTCCTTAACCATATGTCTGACGCCATATAACCATAAATAAAATGTGTTGAGTGCGTCGTTAAATAAAACATTTCTTTCTTTCTTACGGTCAAGAGTACTCGGGCTACATGTCTAGGTACTCTTCGCGGATCGTACCGATGAGCAGTGTTCCCATCCCGGAACCAGTGCCGCCACCTAGCAAGCGTGTCAGCTGGACCGAGTTCACCAGTTCGGCTCCTTCCGTGTAGTGACCTTTGGTCCAGTTGTTTCCAGCGCCGCTCTGACCAAGGACGATGGTTTGAAGATCTGACCGAATGGTTCTGATCCCTCAGAATCCATGTGAAAAACCCCTGTTTGGCCGCCATTTTGAAGTTTTCTCATTTACCGATATCAAACGTCAAGATAGCCCAAAAATTCCACCATTCACCGAACCCTATTTATACTTATTTTCGTGCTTATATCCAATTAAGGTTCAAGTACGTTGTCCTGGGTACACACCTCGGCTACCTGTTCTGTCTGTCCAGAACAGTGGGTTATTGATGAATGGTTAGTGTGGAAGAATTCTGTGTAGTGTTAAACTCGCTCTGGGTAGGGACCAGTATTGGGATGCGAACCCAGTACCTACCAGTCGATGGCTAACCACTACATCACCGAATCCGGCATTACGCATGTTCATTCATTAATTTATTCATTCATTCATTCATTTCCACTTATTTTTGTGCTTATATCCAATTAAGGTTCAAGCACGCTGTCCTGCGAACACACCTCAGCTATCTGGACTGTCTGTCCAGGACAGTGTGTTATTTGTTAGTGGTTAGTGAAAGAGAAGTCGGTGTATTGGTATTACACCTACCCATTAACTCGATTCAGTCGTTAAATTTGCTCTGGGTGGGAGCGTGTATCGGGATGCGAACTCAGTACCTACCAGTCTTAAGTCGGATGGCTTAACCACCATTAGTCCATACCTGTGACGTCACACTATTGTTTTAGTTGTAGATTATTTTTCAAGAATCAACACTTGTGAAACCATGAAATTTGAACTTTTTATGCATGCAGGAGTTACTTCCCCCGAACAGACAACTGGACTCGGTGAAGATTATTTAATAGGGTTCTTTATACCGGAGAATATGGTTACACAGTCGAATAAACCCTATAAAACAAAATGGCATTATTAAAATACATTCACAACTATAGATAAAGAGTCCTAAAAACACCGTATTAAAACACCTTAAAATATGTAATAGTTATACCCACAATTTACGAGGTGTATCGATGAATATCCCTACAGTTTTGGCCGTGGGGTTCTCACAACCAAAACTGTTGGGATAATCACCGATACACCAAGTAAGTGTGGATGTAACTGACTTATACGCACACTTATATGGCAAATATTATCAATAATTAGAAAGTAATAAAAAAACACAAAAAAAACCCCAAGAGTACCGGTCAGGAGTTTGACGGAAAACCATATCTATATTAATGAATATGTTACGGGTATGATTAAAGTCTAATTATGTGAAATGTTTGCAATGGAATGGATGAACAGTTTGTTTTGGACCAAGTTGTTCCTACATGTGGTTTGATAGTCCTGTATGCATCTGTATGCAAGATATAGTCCGGACAAGGATTTACTGTTATGTGCAGCAGACCGTGAAAATTAGGTCACCGTGACCTAGTAATAGTACGCGATACACCACCACCCCAAGTTGTTCCTACGTGTGAGATTTGATGGTCATGTATGCATCTGTATGCAAGATATGGTCCGGACAAGAAAAAGTTAACAGACGGACGTACGGACAACGCCATACCATTATACGACCCATGTATGGGCGTATAAAAATGAAACGAAAATAATGTGGACCCTCACGTTTTGTTCTCGGTATTGAAACTGTATTTCAGAGTTGTCCGTGTCGCACGTGCAAATGCAATTTGATTCAGTTTTATCGTGTGTGTTTGGGCTGTACTGGTATCGAAATGTATTAAAACGCAGGGACGTGGTTATATTTTCTAGGGATGGGAACAGTGTGGAGGAATTAAGAAGTAAAATACCATCTCCGACAAAAAAAATAATGTTTAAATCGCCTAAAACACCATTCATGATATGTAGAACTAGAAATAAAATTTAATGATTATTTAAAAAAAATAAAAGGTTTACTGGAGTGGGGTAGCTGACACCCCTACCAGTGCCACGCTAACTACATCTCCGCAATTTGCATGCTTTTTAACAGACGTATCGTGCTATAAATTTATCATGGGAACTGCTATGAACAAGTGCGCAGGTGTAATTAGATGGTTCGCTCTTTTGGTTGAAATATTGTAAAAATAAAATTTGAACTTTGTGCTATGCAAACAATGTCACGACGCAAACCTATTTTTGCAGATGGCTTGTTCTATTGGTTGAAATATTAAGAAAACATAACTTGAACTTTATTATATGCAAATGATAAGTGTCACCAATCAAAGCCATTTTGTGGTATATTGTAAAGGTGAATTGGGTCGGACGGTCGTGGGGTGAAAATAAGCCAGTGAAAAAAAGAGAGAACAACTTTAAGACCGGAATGGAGTTGTTTTCTTTGTTTCGTTAAAATGACTACATTTTCTGTGCATTTTAATTTGGACAATCAAGATTTTAACTGCAGAATGAAAAACGTTTTTGGAGAGACAGTTACGCTACTGATTCCCGCGAACACGTCAAAGAACACGAGGTGCTGTATAACACAGGAATAGGACAGTTAGACAACGGGACAAATTCGTCTACATTCCCCCAATATGGATATCTAAAGACTTTGGCAAGTCGTCCTTATCCTGACATGCTCGAAGCTCTAGTGGCATATGAGCATGTTCAAAACGGACCCAACCCGACCCGACCGACCGACCAGCATGATGCCACGGAAAGACATAAAACACAAACAAAACAATAATCAAGTCTTTTTAAATCGGTGAGTGTTTTGTTACACTTTACCAATATCATATTGTATAAAGTCTTAACTTACCGGGTGTGCTACACTGAAAGACGTCCATGAAGGTGTCGTACACTTGTGTAGCATCTTTCAAAAACGTTAACAAAACATCCTTCGCGCCCTTTTTAACGTCAGCTTTGTACGCGTTCATCAGTGAATCCGCGACATCTACAGCTCCAGTGTTGCTACAAAATATATTTATAATAAAAATTAAAATTATACAAAGTTTCAGTTACAAAATTATTATAGTATTAAATACGTTTTGAAACTTGTTAAGTTTTAATTTAAAACATTAATGTTTTATAGTCAAAATTATTATTAATACAAGTGTCAAAAATGTTTTTTTCTTTGCACGTGACATCGATGGTGAAGCATACATTGACATTATCCAATCAAATAGCATAACATAACCATTACATTGATTAATGCATACAATTAACACTAACTAAATTCCCCTGTCATTATGCCTTTGTGCACAAATTAATTTCACTTCTAAAAGTATATTACCACATTAAGTATATGAACATTATTATTTTTTGTGTATTATTTAATTCGTCACCAATGCTTTAACTATATGTATATATACTCTTCAAAAAAGTAGGGGAACTCTAATAAGAATTTACAATTGCCAAAATTGTCAGGTATATTAGCTGTGAGGAATGGTTATATGATAATAGTGAATTAATTGGGCAAACATTTTAACCGGTAGTTCAGTATTACAGTAGGTTTTATGACCACCAAAGATCTTGAAGGACGATTGGTGTCAGAAGTGAAATTTGAAAGTTGACGTTTTGTATCGGTAAATCGCAAATTGAAACAATAAAAATGACTAAAACAAAACAATAACAATTGTATGATCAACAGAATGAAAAAGATTGACAGAAATAATGTTCCACAGTGATTAATGGACCTACCTGGAAATTGTCAAAATCGAGAATAACACTCCACACACGTATACGGGGCAACTGCGTGATGCATGTGCAAACATTGGAATGTGTTTCGGTGTGTTGATAAACAGACCTGAACGTTCTTTACTAGGATGTCTGTGGTCAAAACGTATGTTTTAATATTTCAGGATCCCCTACATTTTTTGAAGAGTATATATTTATATGTAATGTAATTTAAAGTGGTAGTGTACATACCATATTTCATCAATATGTTCCAAGATGAGTGCCACTACTTCAGCTTTTGGTTTGTTTGCCAACCACATGTGTTTGGTTCTATCGGCAGGCAAAATGAAGACGGGCTCCATCTTGTGGATGCTGCCAATTTTCTTCGCCTTTTCCATAGCATTAATGTAGGACTCCCTTGTTACATTTATGAATGAAGTTTTGTAAATCTGAAAACAAAACAATTTAAATACATTTCATTACTTATAATAACATACATACATACATACAATACCATACAATACAAATCATACAATACCATACAATACATACATACATACAATACAATACATACATACAATACATACAATACATACATACATACATACAATACATCCAATACATACATACATACAAACATGCCTCAATAGCTCAGAGCGCATCGTGGTTAGTCTTGCAATTTGCGGGCGATTCGGTGCCACAGGTTCGAGTCCCAGCAACGGCATGGGACAATTTGTGAGGCCAGAAAGGATTTAATTATCCCCTGTGCGTTAATATCTATGTATGTAACGGTCAACCTCGACATACATACAATATATATAAACATCAATACATATACACACACATACATACATACATACATACATACTCACATACTCACATACACAGAGACCTTGGCTTTTGAAAAACAAATGCGAATGAAAAATCGCACACCTCAAAACGCTTAGGCAAGTGAAAAATCGCACTCATCAAAATGCTAAGGCGAGTGAAAACCAAGCATTATTAATTGATAAAGTAATTGGTACATGCAAATGCAGAGACATATGTTGCACAAATTAACCAATAAACCAATGTTTTCTTCTAAGTTTATGTTGTTTGGTTCATTAGTGTAGTCTGACTTCTTTTCCCTTTCAGGAATGGAGTTATAATTTATTAAAGTTTCAGGAGTAGTACTATAGAAATATAACTGACATGTATACACTGATGCAGACAATTTGATTTTTAAATTACAATATGTACTATTCAGATAATTTGATGCACCCAGTTATATATATACCTTTTCAGTGTTGGATGGTTTGATGAACGTGCAGTTAAACATATATAGGAATCAACTTGTCTTGAATTTCATTATTATGTACAACGAACATGATTAGGATAGTTGGGATGGGAAACGCCCACTGGTTCTGAAAAGGTGGTTCATGAATTACGACCTAAGCATCTCAGGTGTGCACTACCGACTCTTTATTATTAAAACTTTTTTTTTAAATAACTCGTGAAACGTAGGCCTACAATTACTTCAACTGATAGTGTTGGTTGAGAATCTGACATTCATGTGGCATTTCTAATTCAACAATTATGCAATCAGTCTCCCTCCCTCAACATTTTGTAACACGCCATTTGACCTACCGCTACAAGTTACGAACGGATCTGACGGCGTTACGTCATTGATCTAGAACTGCTCCAATGTTGCTGATAAGAAAACCCATATACAAACTGACAAAATCTGTAAATGCCATAATAAAGATAATAAAAGAACCCAATAATTTTTGACATCATCATCAATGCGTAATAAGTTGTCAAGTTGACCAGTATGTGCGCGCAGAATTCCAAGAGTAAACATAATCTGACCCCGATAGCTCTGATTGGTTAATATGCCACAGACTACTGTGCATCAAATCATGTTCCAGTCACATGGTCTGTGACTTTCTAACAAACAAAACAAAAACTAAATAGTCGGCAATAATCATTGATTACTGTTACTATAGTGTGTACATATATACATATATAAATAACATATGCACATTCATTAATCTCTGGCTGAAATACAAATATTTAAATGAAGTTTTATTTCATTTTGTTAAGATTCATTTATTTATTCATTTCAGTCTTGACTTTGTTCAGTAACTGTATATAAGTCGGACAACTCCATTTAAGCAAGTAATGCAGTCTTTTAAAACATTTTATACTACTAGTACTAATAATGATACACTTTTGGGTTTACAAATTGTTATTATTGTAATTATTACAAACAATTTAAGAATGCAGTTATACAAGCAGAAGATGTCACTACTGTTCCGTTTCCCAGTCCACAACACACAAAATCAAATAGTAGCCGACTGGCATATCAAAGGCCGTGGTATGTACTACCTTGTCTGTGGCATGGTGCATATAAAAGATCCCTTGCTGCTAATAGAAAAGAGTAGCCCATGAAGTGGCGACAGCGGGTTTCCTCTCTCAATATATGTGTGGTCCTTAGCCATATGTCTGACGCCATATAACCGTAAATAAAATGTGTTGAGTGCGTCGTTAAATAAAACACTTCTTTCTTTCAAACAGTAGCAGTTTGGAAATTGATGTAGATGTCTGTCGATTGTGTGGAACAAAAAGTAATTTTGGAGACTGGGTGGGGTGTGGATTTGAAGATGACAATGAATGTGATTATGGATTCATGCTTCTTGCGCCGGATTTCATTTCAAAACCCATATGAAAAATATATATTTAACTGTCCAAATCATTTTAAAACACCTATAATAATAAAATGAATAATAAAAATATATTTTTGTGTCTTAAATTATATATATAAACCTTGTGATATATTTACAATACAGTCATTACGATAACATAACAGTGTGTTCAGACCAGTGTTTAGTACGACCGGAAATGAATATTTAAACTCATGTAGAGAACAATATGCCTAGTGTTGTGTATAAAAAATATAACATACCCATTCCAAATTGTCCAAATTGCGGCAGATTCTCTCCCACCGTTCCTCTTTTGGCTGTCCTGGAGGCATCCATATTTTCATACGTCTGTTGTTGGCTTCCAAGATGAAATCCCCACCTTCACTTTTGCTGTCACAGTCGGTGCATGCGAAACTGTGTTTAGGATTTCCGCAACAGGAGCTGGACACTGGATATACATTTGAAATTGTCTAAAAATGTCCTGGTATTGTCATGTTGAGGCCGAAAAAAATATCAGAAAATCTGGCTTTACATTCACTAACCAATTGAATGTCACCTCTTCTTAGCCCTGCGCGAAACAGATACAGACACAAGACATATGTCAGAAAAGTATCCACAAAATACTTGATATTTAGATTGGTCACTTTCGTCAACCAGGAGTGGAAGTCATTAACATCTGGAGTGGTCTGTGTAGATGCACATCCTCGAATGTATGGAATAAGAATTTCTTGATGGGTTCCAAACAAAGCAATTTCAATGATTTGCATAGATTTGTGATGATCTGTTGCCTTTTCACATGTTGTTAATGCCTTTGGTGATCTAAATCCGAACAGTTTAAAAGTGGCTTTAGCCATATTATTTTTTAAATGTCCTGGTCCAGATACAATCAAAATATTGTTGACTTTTCGGTAGTGGCCAACTTCAGATGGTGATTTCACATCATGAACATGGTTAAGTGTTTGGTAAAATTAAGTTCACTGTCAAGAATTGCATTATAGTGTGAACACACAGAACTGTTTTGGTTGACCCGAGAAGCAAGGTTATATGTCAAGAATTGCATTATAGTGTGAACACACAGAACTGTTTTGGTTGACCCGAGAAGCAAGGTTATATGTCAAGAATTGCATTATAGTGTGAACACACAGAACTGTTTTGGTTGACCCGAGAAGCAAGGTTATATGGTAAACCATCGCAACCAATTATTAACCCTTTCCTATCTTGAATGTTTGCACACACTATCTGGAATATTACCAATTACTTTGTACATGGATTCGTAGGAATTGAAGAGGATTGGAGCTTTTGGTTTTTATCCAGTTTAAAATGGAAGTGTAGCTTCCCAAAGGACTGCTTCCAGAAAGTACATCGCAAGCACTGCGACTCCCAGTTATGACATAGACTAACAGATCGGTTGAAAATGATAAGAGGGCTACCAACTGCGAATTTCTTGCATTGTACATGTATTCAATGCATCTGGCGATATTGCATTTTTGCTTTTAGCTCATAGTCATCATTGATTTTTGTAGCAGTTTGTAAGAATGAGATTAAACTCGAGTTTCTAGACTCTATCCATTCATCTACACAATAGTTCTTCAGATATTCTTCATCCTTATACTGACTGGTAATGGATACTGAATCTTCGTAAATGTTCTTATTGACAATTTTGCCTAGTGCTGATGCTATTTCATTTAATTCGGCTACATTGCAATTATTATTCTCTATTAACTCAATGATGTCCGGCACGGTTTTAGAATAGGCAGTATTCTTCTCTACATATACATTCTGTACAAATTTTCGTTCCATTATTGTCAATCTTTCTTTGTGTTAAATAGTTCAGGTTCACAAATTAATTCAATGTATGTTGTTGGTTTTTAAAAATTTCCATCTAATTTTTAAAATAGAAAACGGTTTACCTTCCGTCAGTTCAGCATGTTTCGTACAGGAGCACGGCGTTGTTCCAGTCTTCCAAGGACTTGTAGTCGAAGATATGATGTGCAACTTATTGTGGTCGGGTCAGGTCAGGTCAGGTCAGGTCAGGTCAGTGTGTTTAACGTGCACATTCAGAACAAGCTGTTGTAGCGCACGTCTGTCCTGGGCACAGGTACCGGCTCCTCTGTCCAGGACAGGAAAGGGGTGGGATGGGTTGGAGGGGGGGGGGGGGGCGCCTGCACTGGCAGGTGCAAGGGATCACCAGCAGTCCGACCGGGGCCGGTAACAGGCGGAGGGTGGTATGGTGCTATGGAATTTGGAAAGTCCCGTAGGATTAAGCCAAAGAGAATGGGTGCGCATTTTTGTGAAGGAAATTAGGTGCAATTTTGAACAGTCCGCCAAAAATTAAAGATAGGGAGCTACATACAATTTTGGAAGATTAGTATGCCGAGAGTAGCTCGTTAAGTGGACCTAGATAGCGTTGAGTTGTTTCCCTAGGTTGCCCATAGGGTCCCTTAAAAGGGCCTGATCTGATCAGATCAACTTATTGTGAATAAAATCACCTTTATATAGTACAAAGTTGTTGTGGTATAGCAGATGATAACGAATCGTTACATGTGTTTTATATATATTAACACCAATGAAAATAAGTGATAAAGAAGTTGCAATGATAGTTTCCATGTGAACGAATTTATTAATAATTTTTAATACATCGACGAACTTTATGATGTCAGTATCAACGGCCTTCCGTATTCCGATCCGTTATTTGTCATAATGTATTCATAATGTTCTTTATATGTGACGGTGCCAAAGGAAAGTCCTACCTATTGTTTTATGACATTTTCCGTGAAAATATTTTATTGGTATTGGTAACAAACGATAGGTAAGATACGAGTGTGTGATTTGACAATGAAACCGCACTGCAGAAATGCGGTCCGACTATTTACCACAAGACACCCCCAAGATACCGCAAGTTACCCCCAAGTGATCGAATATTTACCCCAAGACGCCGCCAGTTACCCCCAAGACATAGCGTATTTACCCCCAAGACACCGCCTATTTACCACCAAGACACACACACACACACACGATACCCCCAATCGTGATTGACAGAAATGCACAAGAACTTATGAATAAATGCAACTTTAACTCGTACGGTGTTTCATCATTGGCAACAGGAGACGGAAACTGCTTATTCAATGCAGTGTCAATAATTGCACTTTGTGGCAGTGAACATTTGGCTACAGAATTAAGGTTGCGTTCGGCAATAGAAATGTGCGGAAATGCTGAGAAGTACAAGTCGCTCACTGACTACAATCAACTACTGGACTACAATCAACTACTGGACTACAATCAACTACTGGACTACTCTCCTTCTTATGAGGGGTCCCTTCTGTCGTGCTGCACGGACAGTGCACATGCCTCTATCTGGACCACCATGGCACTTCCTTCTGTTGTTGGATTACCGCTTCAAACTCGGTATCCTTCCGTGAATGGACCTTTAGACAAAGCAACTGAAGTATTGACCAAACTTTTCACGAATGGTGCAAATCAAGGTAACGGGGAACAAATAACTATTTTGTGGACAAGAATGGGACCAAGGCAGTATACCACATGGACCCCCAAATCACTTTGTGCCAGTATTGAGGAGAAATGACTGAAGATTCCCATCCGGCCTTTTTGCCGTCGGAGGTAAGTACACCTTAATTTGAAAAGAAACAAATAGCTACATTCCTTCTAAATAGTCCCGAAGACAATGGAATTAAAATTATCACAATTGACCAGGAGAAACAGGAGATTGGTGATAATACTGACCCCTCAACCATTATAAATGAAATTGAAACTTAACAATCAACTCGAAGACCTACACACACTTCCGACCCCTGATCATGAAATGCCGTTGACCGCTTGGCAGTGTCTGCCGAGGACGTGTACAAATTAATTTCAATTAAAGGACACGTGTTCAGCGAAGTACCGCCGGGAAACAAATCTAACTGTTACATGCTGGTTGATAACGTGCGGAATATTAGAAACAGAGAATTAAAAAGAAGTGACTTCTTTGATGATATTTGACCGGCCTCGGTGGCGTCGTCGTTAGGCCATTGGTCTACAGGCTGGTAGGTACTGGGTTCGGATCCCAGTCGAGGCATGAGATAAAGGACTACACAGATTTTAAGAGGAAACCCGCTGTCGCCACTACATGGGCTACTCTTTCTGATTAGCAGCAAAGAATCTTTTATTTGCGCTTCCCACAGGCAGGATAGGACAAACCATGGCCTTTGTTGAACCAGTTATGGATCACTGGTCGGTGCAAGTGGTTTACACCTACCCATTGAGCCTTGCGGAGCACTCACTCACGGTTTGGAGTCGGTATCTGGATTAAAAATCCAATGCCTCGACTGGGACCCAGCCTGTAGACCGATGACCTAACCACTACGCCACCGAGGCCCGTCTAAATAAAATAAGATTCAAATAAACAACAAAATTCTCAAAACTAAATTACTAACCTAACTCTTTATTTCACTAATAACCAATCTAAATTTAATTAAGATAAACACAATAAGGACACGGGCATGCAGCAGGGGTGGAGAGGGCCGGATCGCTGGGGTTTTATTTTAATTTTATTATTATTATTATTATTAAAAAAATTAAAATTAAAATTAAAAAAATTATTGGGGGGTGGGGGTGTGTGGAATAGGTGGGGGACTGGGGAACGGGCGGGTTCCGGTCAGCCGCGACTCGTACCGTGAGTAGCTACCCTTGGAACTCGACCGATCGATATGCACTCTCGGACGTGACCGCGGCTGACTTGAAACCTGACGCTTGCCCCGTAGGCCTACCCCTCCACCGAATGTCAGACCCGGACGGTAATATAACTATAACTATATTAGAATCTAATATCAAATTAAGCCAGTGCCCCACAACTGGTACATCAAAGACCATGGTATGTGCTATCCTGTCTATGATATGGTGCATATAAAAGATCCCTTGCTGCTATTCGAAAAGAGTACCCCATGAAGTGGCGACAGGGTTTTCCTCCCTCAATATCTGTGTGGTCCTTAACCATATGTCCGACGCCATATAACCGTAAATAAAATGTGTTGAGTACGTCATTAAATAAACCATTTCCTTCCTTCTTCTAAAATCAAATTAAGTCTCAACGAATGGTACCGGCACGTCATGGGCTCCGAGTAAATAGCGCCACTGAGAACTCGTCAGACCGATTATCACTCACCACGGACTCCTAGACGGACCAACAAAACTAGGCCCTACAAAATAAAAATATATTTAACTATAAACACTATGTGGGCTCTGTGCCGATCGTGACGGGTAAAAGAATGTCAGGTGAGTGACAACGAATAGCCACTAACGTGGTCAAACACAGCTGGTCAGTCTATTGGTTGATCGTCACTGTCCCTGGTCATATGTTTAGACAGGTAAGTGCATGTCCCTACAGTGCCTAGCCAAAGGTTTATGTGTATGCGTGTTGTGCATAATAAAACCACATGGTTACATAGGTAAGGGATTCGAACCCACGAAGCAAAGCATCTGCACCATCAAATAAAAATGCATAGGCGTCGAAAACACTTACCTCGTACATTCTCCACCACCGAATCCGTCGACTATGCTTAAAGGTAGGGTCAACTCAGACAAGAGCCATATGTGTTGGAAAGATGCATACCCGGACCACCAACACATACTGATACTTTAGCAAATGAAAAACGCGTAATTTTAGAGTTAATAAAAAACCATGATTATTCCTGCTAACTGGGGGCAGCCATGTTGTTTCGTTTTTGTGACGTTCGGTGGAATAGCTTCGGTCTCACTACACAGATCACTTCTGGGTGAGAGTTCATTCATCATGGTCCACTATAGTTCTTAATTGTGAGACATGTTATGGTTCACATATTCACTTCGAGGAAATGGTTAAGAATTAAAACAATATGTATGTTTAATGGTAAGCCTTCTGGCTGTATTTTGCCCATGTTATTTTGTAGTATTGTGCATCGACCTTTTGGGACATGGGTATATAGGGCAAATGACAGCTGCAGTGAATGGGTTAATGAACCACCTGTTCGGACCGGTACTACAGCCAGATGCGGTCATATAGCAAAAAACTGAGACGGAAATGTTCTCAATTTTGGAGTGAAAATAAATGCTTATATAATGTATGTTCGCAATGGTGTATGTTGTTAGTGCCAACGAGAACCCGTTCTATTGGCAATCTTCCTTTGAATTTGGGCAATTTAACATGGGTTTCAATGGCAGATGACATCTGTGTAGTGAGACCATACACGTCTGCAGCACTCTACGGGTTAGGTCTCACTACACAGATCACTTCCGGGTGATAGTTCATTCATCACTATAGTTCCTACGTGTCACACATGTTATGGTTCACATATTCACTTCTAGGAAATGGTGAAGAATTAAAACAATATGTATGTTTAATGGTAAGCCTTTTGGCTGTATTTTGCCAATGTTATTTTGTAGTATTGTGCATCGACCTTTTGGGACATGGGTATATAGGGCAAATGACAGCCGGGGTGAATGGGTTAATGGACCACCTGTTCGGACCGGTACTACAGCCAGATGCGGTCATATAGCAAACAACTGAGACGGAAATGTTCTCAATTTTGGAGTGAAAATAAATGCTTATATAATGTATGTTCGCAATGTTGTATGTTGTTAGTGCCAACGAGAACCCGTTCTATTGGCAATCTTCCTTTGAATTTGGGCAATTTAACATGGGTTTCAATGGTAGATGACATCTGTGTAGTGAGACCTTGGGGCGAAGTGACGTCAGCTCCTGACCATCTCCTGTATGTACAGTGTAAACTCCCTCCCGCCCCGGAGTCGGTCACTGGCGAAGTCGGAGGGTGAATCCGGGGCGGGCGTGCCTGAACCCTTGTGGATAGGGGCACGTTAATAGAGTTTCCCAGTTCCCCAGTGTAAACAAAAGCAGTAATTTTCGACAGGGCGCTTCTCTTTGATCAACCTGACTTGTAAAACAGCATAAATGACGTAATAATATAATAAACTATTTAACTAAATATATTTCGTTGCATTAACGGAACAAAATGGGGTTATAGTATTTTTCTCTGTTAAATAATCCAAAGGAAAAATGTACACTATTAGGCCTATTGATATGCTACGTTGGAGCAAAAACGACAACCCACGATACCCAAGTGAACATTTTCTTTTCTTTGGGACTACGTAATTGGTCAATTCTGTGGTTTTAGATGGAAAAGTCTACTTAATAAAGGGTTTTACAGAACTATTTACAGTAATAAACCATGTCCATTACCATTTTAGGGGGAACAGGTAATATTCCACAATACCTGTTTGTATTTTTGTGTCTAGACAGCGTCAATTAATTGGCTCGTCTGGTTACCAATCAAATACACACCTGCCAATCAGGAATCACAGGTAGAAGCAACTAACAG
Organism: Gigantopelta aegis; assembly: GCF_016097555.1. Classification (NCBI taxonomy): domain Eukaryota; kingdom Metazoa; phylum Mollusca; class Gastropoda; order Neomphalida; family Peltospiridae; genus Gigantopelta; species Gigantopelta aegis. Next base: position 17,130,224 of record NC_054712.1, read on the forward strand.
CATAGACCAATTACCTAAGAAAACACTCCGCGTATCATTTCAGTACGTAGGTTAATGCATGGACAAAACATTGTTAATTATTTTGACTTGCTGTGTAGCCACTTTGACAATGGTATTTATTTTGTATTTAAAAATAATATATATATATATATATAGTACTGGATATACTTATTGCTGGCTTACTGGGATGTGTATTATTACAGAACATTGCAATGTATGACTATTTATCATCCCGCAAAAACCAGGTAGATTGTGTTTCTCTAGTTCTAAAGCTCATTCCTGACGTTACGCGTTAAGTATTACGTAACCACCAGCTCGCCAGAGGGCGTACTCACCGAGATGGTAGAAAATGGCTGCGCCCGTTATATATAATAGACGTCACATTTAACCGTTTTATTAATTAACTATACGATTATACTTGTTGATATTAAACAATAATGTGCATTATATATCGTTGAATATGCAAACCAGGTCAAATACCTTAATTGTCCCTTCCTTTAAATAGGTTCAGTGATATTTAGGTTGCATAGTACCAAAGAAGAGAGTTCCGTGTCAAAGTTTACGGAATAAAAACAGCTGTGGATGTGATTGGTAGTAATATGTGACATTGATTATTTGTGCAAATACTATTATCAATTGACAATAAATAAATACATTTTTATTTGTTATACAGTTGTTATGCAGTATATTCCATCGACATCCCAAACTGCGTTCACCTAACGACAAAAACACGAATACGATATTTACAGAAATATTATTCTACATTTTTCAGCTACGATACGTGAAACAAAATAGATTGTGATCATTTAACGTAAAAAATCTACAATTTGGATGTAAAACAAATCCATTCAAAAGTGAAACACCCTACAATAAACAGGAAAAAGTGCGACGTTTCTAACTGCGTTCAGGCGCATGCGTTTGCAAAAAGTATCGCAATGCGCATGTGCAGTTCATCATTTTCCATTTTTAAGACAACTACATGAACAAATATACGTTTCTTAATTATGCACAGTTGCATTACGTCCATACTAACAACATTTATATACTCAAAATTATTTACAACTGTTATGAATGGATTAAGAATACTATTAACTACAATAGAGGCACAAAAATGTAGCATACTTTTTGCAGATCGAATATAGTAATTGAAAACAAATTCTAACAACAGGGGTCTTAAAAATCGTAAAAATTAAATTCTTTGGTCTTGTTGATCTGGCACGTGTGAGGTCATGTGACACGCACCGAATGCTAATTCATCTTTCTCCATTTTAAGTCAATTTTTACGAGTCATGTGGATCCGATATCGGTAATTTTAAGGAATAAACAAAAACGACTTAGTAAAATTAATGGTTTTAGGGGTTTGTAAAGTTTTGTATTTAGATACTTACTTTTCTCAACTTTATTGTCTATAAATATGTTCCTGAACTGTGAAGAAAAACCTCATAAATGATCGAACGAAATGCCGATGACAACAAATCGGATGTTTATTGCGCGAACCGTGCACGAGAAAACAAAGTGAACGGAATTTGAAGCATAACGCAGTTAGGGACGTATACCAGAGGTTGAAACTAATGCGGGGTACCCCCAAAAATAGAATTGCAATTTTCAGCAAAAATGACGGTTGCTATTGAAAACATTAATTAAATACCCCCCTCCCCCCCCCCCCCCCCCCCCCCCCCCATTTTCTTGCAGGTAGATTAGATGTGAGGTGCCACACTTTCTACTGCTGTACTCCCTGGGTGTGTTGAAACGCTGCTTATATCAGTTTTATTAGTAAACGTTAACATTATCGGCAATAGGAATTGATTTGGTCTATTAGAACCTATAATACTTCCGCGTTGGCCGTGAGTCGCCATTTTCTCTCAAGTTCTCCAGTGTGTGCAGTATTTACATAATCATAAACACGATTGGTAAGTTATCAGTAGTTTAACATTAAACTCATTCTTTCATTTGTATTGACTGATACCGTACCCAGGCCCGTAGTCAGGATTAAAAAATATATATATTATTTTTTATTATTTTTATTTTATTTTATTTTATTTTATTAAAAAAAATTATTTTATTTTATTTTATTTTATTTTTATTAATTTGCTTTTTTTTTTTTTTTTTTTTTTTTTTTTTGGGAGGGGGTGTATTTTAGGCTTATGATGTGGCACGATGTTGATTAGGGGAGCTTCGAAAATATGGGCCCTGGTACTTTTTATTAGCTGCCTGATGTGTTGGAAAGATGCATACCTGGACAACCAACACATACTGACACTTTAAAGGTCCACAATCATGGCACATTATTAATACACAGTATATAAAACAAATACATAAACATTACAGTATTAAAAATAAAAAACAAAAATACCATCCCAGTTATTAATAAAGTGACTTTTTGTAAAATGCTTGGGGGTAAAAAAAACACTGCTCGATCAGTCGGTTTGACCCACATCAGACATGTGACATAGCATCAGGCGTTCTGTTAGTAGGTCAACATGCTGACAGCAGAGAATGATTGTTCGAAAAACAGCTGATTTTTAACAGACGCTAGTTTGGACATTTTGGTCTTAACACATATTATGTAGCCTACATCAACTCTAATCAGGCATCGAAATAAGTCGAGAACGGTCGTTCAGGTTACCGGGAGGTTACCACATGTTAGAAAAGTCGAGAACGGTACGTATTTCGTTCTCAACAAAAATTTCCGTTGCTGAACGTAAACCAGGCAATGCATTCAGGACTTCTGCGTTTTATTATCTCGTCAGGAATTGCATCGATGTTCGCTCGCAAGTCACTCCGCATTTAAAGGGACATTCCTGAGTTTGCTGCATTGTAAGATGATACCGACTAATAAAATATTTCTACGATTAAACTTACATATTAAATATATTTTCTGGTTTAGAATATCAGTGTCTGTATATTCAATGTGTTTCTGGTCATCTTAATATTTGTAAGAAGCCAAAACTGGATTTTATCTTCAAATAATTTCGTACGTACGAAAAAATATATTTTAGGAAATAAAATGAAATGTAACCTAGTATAAATTTTAGAATGATCAGAAACACATTTAATATACAGCCACTAATATTTTATGCAGAAAAATATATTCGATATGTAATTACAATCGTTAAAAAGTCTCTGTTAGTCGATAACATCTTAAAAATTGCAGCAAACTCAGGAATGTCCCTTTAAGCAGCGTCCACTAGATGAATTTATGTCCGCGTTTTGTTTTCTCGTACAAAATTGCACCGATGTTCGTGCGCACTTGTGCAATTGGTTGCTAGTCACTTCATAACATGGTCATTTCGTACCATAGTCATTTCGTACCTAATTTGGTCGTTTCGTACCCTGGTCATTTCGTACCTTGGTCATTTCGTACCATTGCAAAAAGTCATTTCGTACCCTAGTCATTTTGTACCTTGGTTATTTCATACCATAACTGAAAGTCATATCGTACCGTAGTATAACAATTTATAACAATTACCCCGGTAATGTCTTTTACAAAATAACATTAAATTACAAATTTGTGGTTAATTTAAGGGATATTTTGTATACTTTGTATAAACATTAGCAATTGGCTAATTTGGCAATCAGTAAGGTAGTTAATGTTTTAATGGTTGTTATTGTTTATTTCTTAAACAAATAAGATGCAAATAAGCAAGCTTGAAAAGAAGAACTAATAAATAAATAATATTTTGTTGGTCCATTATATTGTTTTGTTGTTTTTGACTAATTATCTGGAGCCATTTCACACAAAATTGCAGTTGTCAGTTAGTAGTAAATACCATATACGGCTCTTGTCAGGTAAAATTGAAATAACAGTTGACAGGTATTATGGGTACCAATAACGATATGCTGCACAGTAACGTGTTCTGGTTTTCAAACTGTCAAAATAAAGTTTTAAAACAAAACCTACTGCTTTTATGCTATAGTCAATTCGTTTTCTATATACTGGAATGAAATGACTAGGGTACGAAATGACTGGGGTACGAAATGACTTTTCACAATGGTACGAAATGACTTGGGTACGAAATGACTTTTTGCAATGGTACGAAATGACCAAGGTACGAAATGACCAGGCAGCATGGTACGAAATGGATGGTACGATATGACTTGGGTACGAAGTGACTATGATTTGTGCAATTGCAAAGCAATTTTTGGCAATCCGCGTTTAAGGTTGGACTATACCAATTCAAATCCCATAGGCGACCATGTTAACGTTTGTGTTTAAAAACACTATATGCAATATATCAACCAAACTATGACCCATACATATCAGTACTACAACCCCTACCTCAAAGTATTAACTGCAGAAAATGGTACCTTTCATGGCTCATTTTCGGTATAACCAGATGTTTTTACAACACCCCTAGTTTCGCACAAAATTTTAGTACTTTTTTTTACATGTACCCCATACATGTTCCAAGCACAAGGCTACTTGACACAGTGGTACTAGATTAATTAAAATTGTATACATTTTTAGCCCAAATGAAACTATGTTTTTTTTTTACAACCAACACACTCACATTTATAACCAATCACAGGACTTGTGGTGTTAACTTCTCTATCAAAAGTTCGGTGCACCTCGAACTTCGACCCAGCCGGAAATTAATTGGTATAGTGCTACCCAGACCTGTCAACCCTTCGGATTCCGCGGGATTCTCCCGGTATTTGATCAAATCTCCTTTAACCTGTGCGGGAGACAGTTTCTCCTGTTAAATGACATTTTTGTAAGCATAAAAAAAAAATCGATCCTCTTTTGTCAAAATAACAGAAGGGAAGTAACTCTGCCTTTTTTTTTTCATTCGGAAAATGTCGACTACTTTCGGTTTCTGAGAATTGTCCCGACTGTTTAACCTTTGCCGAAGTGAGAATTGTGGGATAGCCTATTTATATTGTTAAAAAAGCACATGGAGTTTATAAAATGACGTGTTATTATAATGTTTGTTGTCATCGTAATGGCTACGAAGCGTGTTGCCGCTAATTCAACAGGTTGTGTATTGACATTCAGTGTTGCCATATAAAAAAAACAAAAAAAAACTATCCAATTTAGTTCTAATAACACCTCTGAATTGTAAAATGTCTTCCCACTGGATTACATAATGCAACTATGACGAATATTGAACTGCCAGACTCCCGAGTTGACAGCGATACACATGCATGTTAAAATCACATGTCACAGCAAGACAACGAAAAGACCAATTAGCTGTATAAACATACTTGTGTCAGTTAATTTTGTATGTTTGTGCGGTAAAATGTTCGTTATAAGGGTACACTTCAAGAAATTATTTTTGTACAATTAAAAAATGTTGTGTTTGACATTGACATAAAGTTACTCACGGAAATGGGTATAATTCCGGTATATTTCAGACGATGTCCGTAATGAGGTTTTACTTATGATTAATGAAAATACAATGTTTATTGCATCATTATAATGATTTTAAATAAGTACCACGCCACCGTTCCTCATTATAGTAAAAACTGAATATTAATTTATAAGATTTATATAAATTTGTCTTTGGTACTTAGGTACATTAACCACAAATGATAATGTAACGCAACCTGTAAGGCTGTAAGTATAATACCGTAAATGTACTAATTAAATTTTTTATTTCTTGTTCATGTTCTTAACATTTTTGGATAAAATAATTTATTTATTTTAAATATGTATTAAATCATAATAATATTTAAACTTAAATTATTTTTTTTTAAATGCCAAGATCTAAGGTTAAGAAGTATATATGACATTATAAAGTATTCATATAACTTATTGTAATAATGTTTTTTTTTAATCTTGCGATTTTGGGTTAAATTGTGTGAATTTAAAAAATCTCCTGCTTTTTGACAAAATCTCCTGCTTTTTCAACACACACCTCCTGCTTTCTCTTGACTAAGGTTGACAGGTCTGGTGCTACCTTAAACAGCACCCACTAGATAAAGTTACTTCCGGATTTCGTTTCTCGTACCGATGTTCGCGCACACCGTTACAATTTCAGAACGACCGCGTAGTAGTAACAGGAATTCAATTCTAACTTTCATATAGTTGTGGAAACCTATAGGTTACCAGACTATATTTTGTGGTAACCTGTAAATGGGTTACCAGACACATTGCTTATTTCGATGCCTGTCTAATGGTACCTCGATTGGTAAGGAAGTGGTATATAAGCACGTTAACCTAGTTACCAACCTACCTGTGAAAAGCAGGACTCAAATTCAGTCCCGACTTTTGAAAGTGGGATATTAACATTTGACTGTAATAAAAGAATGTGTTCAGATCAGAACGCATTTAAAACAACAAGCAGAATAAATAACATTATTTTAAAATAGGGATCTGAATTTATTGTCTTAGACAGATCGGTATGATGCAATGCAGGTATGAACTCATACAAATAATAATACGATTTATCTTGCAACCTATACCCGTTACTACAGGTGTTGTTAATTGTTTGTTAAGCTTTTAAAGAAGCGCGATTATTTCACAACACTTTCTGTGGTGTCCTGATTACTGCCGTCATTGTTAAAAGGTGACCACTGGCAGACAATAGGTATGATCGCATGCCGGTGTAGACAGTATAGGGGCAGTATCGCACGCTGGTGTAGACAGAGCTAATTACTACATGAAAGGTTCTTTTGTTCTTGAATTTGCATCCGAAGTCTGGAATAGAAGGCATCTGGTGTCGACAGATTTTTTGTTTCCTAATAAATTAACAGTAGCTGAACGGGACTTTAAAACTCTGCCGGTTTAAACATAATGCCGATTTAGATAGATGCCGGTTTGGACAGAGTCCACTCTGTGTGTGTGTGTGTGTGTGTGTGTGTGTGTGTGTGTGTGTGTGTTGTGTGTGTGCGTGCATGTGTGTGTATATATATACGAACTTTGTGTGTGTGTGTATATACAGTCAAACTTCGATAACTCGATCTTGAAGGGAATGAGGAAATAGTTTGAGTTTTCGAAATTAATATTCAAATTTGAAACTGCATTGCAGCTGGTTATTTTTGCTTAATACTGTAAGAAGCATGTGCATCGCTGCCTACCTCTGAACTCTGAAAACTACGCATCCCCAGTGGAAAAGCGCTGTCACGGTACATGCTCTTAAATTTGTTTCGCCTGTGGCGATTTTAATTGTGTTAGAGGGCCGTGTGCAGTTTATTGCCCGTAGCCCAGATGGGCAACTTGTTACGTAATACTTCGCACGATCGGACATTCCAATATGCACTTAGTCCCGCTGTGGAGGCCATGTGGCGAGTAGTTACGTAATACCTCTGCGAGTGCGGTTTTACAACCGTGATTTTGGCGACGATGGCGTCAGTAAGTCTGACGATCAGAGAGAAATAATACCGACTCTAGTAGAGTCAGAATATGAGATGATACGTGAGGTACCGCCTTGTACTCCCAGGCAAAATCCTGATTTATAATAAATAGCTAGTGTTTTAGAGATATCGAGGAGAACGAATTAGGAAGCTTCCTGGGAACGTAGTCCGTTAGGACTTGGTAAATATCATTTCTGCTCTGTGTATAACCTTGATGTGATTGATGTGACTTTAATTATTTTAATACTGTATTATACCAATATTCTTTAGACAGTGTCTTCGGTCATCTGACGAAGTAAATCGTAGACTTTTTGTTCTAACATTATATGAGTATTTGGTAATATAAAGCTTAGCCAGTCATCCTAGAAGACCCTAGGTACACTGTAGGTTATTGTCTTTATTGTGATAAGTATTAATTCTGTGTTACAAGGTTACTGAATGAGTAGTTAGGGTTAATTAAAAATTAACCCGTTAGGAATAGAGCTGTAATTCCTTTATTAATTAAGTTCCCCAAGAAGCGTTCCTAAATTATTACACGTTACTGAATGAGTAGTAAGGGTTAATTAAAAATTAACCAGTTAGGAATGGTGTTGTAATTCCTTTATTAATTAACTTCTCCTGTAAGCGTTTCTCAATTATCACTCGTGTGGGTGTGGTGTAACGGTGAAGTGATTCGCATATTGTGTAACTAGACACCTAGAGATTAACTAATTAAGTGATCAGTTCTGGGTTGTTATTATTGCTGTTATTAATTTACTACTACGGCTGTACATTTGTCAGCGTAGATTAATACAGATTCCAAAGTGTATTGTGTTTTTGTTGTGTTTTCTAGAGAACTAACGTGCTATAATAATATATACTTTATATAAGATCGTATCTCTGATCATACCTAGACGAGCCATACTAGGGTTTAACAGCCTGTTACAGAGAGATCTAATAGATATACAGTTAGGAGAGATATTTTGATAATCGTGTTTTATTCAGTTACGGGAATTATAGAATCCCCGTGACAAGCGCATTAAAATATCAGTCACATTAACTGATACATAAATAGAAAAGTTAAAGTTTGACATGATTCACGCCTTTGAGAGTAAAAACAAACAGCGCTAACAATTATTTCAAATGCTCTTTGAAGTTAACCAGACTGTGTTTGTAATTATGTATTACGTAGTGAGGCTCTCCACCACGGACGTACACCAACTACCAAACACAGGATCATTTCGTTCAACTTAGTTGGCGATCTGTTATTCTGTAATTATCACCTTAATCCTCGACGACCAGGACCACGCTTCGCCTGATTGACATGATTGACAATACATTCGTCTTCAAAATACTATTGACAATGACAGTTTGTTCAATCCACACGCATCGAGTTTTGGAGGTGCATACTCTATTAAATCTTTATGGCGGGACCAAAGAATTAGGTCGAGAGATCGAGGTTATCAAGTTTTCGAAGTTTGATTTTTCGAAGGTCGTTATTACTAGTTTGTATAGCAACTCGGCCGGGACTGTCGCTTCAGATCGAGAGATCGAAGGTGGAGTGATCGAAGTTTGACTGTGTGTGTGTGTGTGTATGTATATATATTTTCATGTTGGAAAGGGAAATAGAAACTACATCACCAACTTGTGACTTCTGTTCCTCCATTTACATTCGTCAGAAAATAAGAAGAAAACGTTTACTGTGTTAAATGTATTAAGGTCTCACTACACAGATGTCATCTGTCATTGAAACCCATGTTAAATTGCCCAACTTCAAATGAAGATTGCCAAAAGAACGGGTTCTCGTTGGCACAAACAATATACACCATTGCGAACATCAGGGTTGAAAATTAGCAGTCGCCCGGTCACCCGTGGCGACCTTTATTGGCTAAGGGCGACTAAGAATTTTACAAAGGTGGTCCGTTGGGCGACCATCAATTTTAGTGTCTGGCGAGTATGGTACTAGTTAAAAAAAGAAACACACTGATACTGAATCGAATGTGACAAAAGACACCGCGTCTATGTTGGCACGAACTAAAGATCTGGCAGCAGAAGACAACGTTCTATATTTTAACATTTTATTGGGGGGAAAAGTGCAATATAAATTAAAACAAGAATCCTTTACAAATTACCATCAAACTGCATAGGTTAACTCTTTTTTTTTTTTTTGTGATACAGGTTTTAAGGCAATTGATGGAACATCTAAGGTAATCTGAATGACACAGCCGTAATACATGATCAGGGCCGTATCTCTGTACAAAGCAGAGTCGAATAGGCATTTCGCAAAACTGGATGATTCCGTGGATCTCTATCTAGGAGAACAGCAACTCCCGAGGAAATCATTTGCTGGGAATTTCACCCCTCTTGTATCACCACAAAGTTTATTCCATCCCTCTTCCATCGCCACAAAGAGGACTGCCATTCCCAGACTAGTTTACTAAAGCACGCGCAGTTCTACATTTAGTCTGTTTCTACTACATTATCTTTTACCCTGTATTTAAAATGAGATTTAATATGTTTAATTTAATGGTACTTTGTAAAGAAACGTTTATTTATATTGGATTTCTTTTTCAATTCATTTTTTTAATATTTGAGTTGGTATGGGTTTAAAACTTAACAACATGTTTTTATTATCAAGTTTTACTTTATTAATTATGAATTAAAACATCAATTCATCGGTTTTCTTTAACACAAACAGTTATTATTAAAAAAACCCCACAAAAAACACACTATAGTTTTAATTTTACCTGTGCAGTTAAATTCCAATGTGATAATTGGAGGGCTAGTTTAATTTGAGAAGGGCCAGTAAGATTTTTCTTCAACTGGCCCTGCTGACGACCTTGGTTTTCATGTTAATTTTCAACCCTGGAACATACATTATATACCGTAAGCATTTATTTTCACTCCAAAATTGAGAACATTTCCGTCTCCGGTTTTTGCTATATAACCGCATCTGGCTGTAGTACCGGTCTGAACAGGTGGTTCATTAACCGATTCACTCTGGCTGTCTCTTGCGCTATACACCCATGTCACAAAAGGTCAATGCACAATATTACAAAGTAACATGGGCAAAGTACAGCCAGAAGGCTTACCATTAAACATACATATTGTTTTAATTCTTCACAATTTCCTAGAAGTGAATATGTGAACCATAACGTGTCACAATTAGAAACTATAGTGGACCATGATGATTGAACTCTCACCCGGAAGTGAACTGTGTAGTGAGACCAAATTTTTATAAATACATTCAATAATATATTGCAGAAACTACAATGCCCATCTTAAAATCAAAATAGCTCTTTTAGTTTCATTTGACATCCAGTAGCCAATGATTAATTAATCAATGTGCTCCAGTGGTGTCGTTAAACAAAACAAATTTTAACTTTTCGTTTGATAAATGTATTTAGTAATTTATTGCAGGAACTACAATGGCTGTCTCAAAAACCGGGTTTGAAAGTGATAAACACCTCAGCTGTACGATTTGTTTGAACATCTTCAAGAAACCCAAGACACTTAGCTGTCTGCACACGTTCTGCTGCCGATGTCTTCAGGAATACATTGATAAACAATCCGATGCTTGCAAGGAAAAAGGATTTAGATGCCCAGTCTGCAGAGTGTTTGTGTCCATACCAAATCCAACAGCAGGATGGGCAGCTCAGATAAGAAATAACTTCAGAATAGAAACCATGACAGACAGTTTGGACAAGGACCACAGAAAGGATGAAATACAAGATGGCGGTGAACCTGGTGAGTATTGTCCAGAAGGCAGCACGGTTATAAGTAAATGGTGTTATGTGCAGAGCTGCAGTGCACACCGTGATGGAGTGAGATTAGGATCAGAAAATGTTTAAGGTCAGGTCGAAGTGTTTAACGTGCACATTCATAGTAAGCTATTGTAGCGCACGCATGTCCTGGGCACAGGTGCTGGCCTCGGTAGGCTCCTCCTCCCAGGACAAGAAAGGGATGGGGTGGGTTGGAGGGGGACATCAATTTGTTATATCTGTGCACACTTCACAGTTTAGAATGAAGGAAGGAATGTTTTATTTAACAACGCACTCAACACATTTTATTTACGGTTATATGGTTACGGACCACACAGATATTGAGAGAGGAAACCCGCTGTCGCCACTTCATGGGCTACTCTTTTCGATTAGCAGTAAGGGATCTTTTATATGCACCATCCCACAGACAGGATAGTACATACCTTTATTACCCCAGTTGTGGAGCACTGGCTGGAACGAGAAATAGCCCAATGGGCAGTTTAGAATGAAATCAGCCATGCTTTAAAACTCTGATTCCACATTACATGTGTTATCGACCCCTTTGGAACTTTCCTGTTCACTCTTCACAAATGTCTAATATGTTTGGGATACATAACATGGGTAGCCAGTATACTTTATCACAAAGCACCCAAGAACACCTCGATGTATCAGTTATTCAATGGAGGCTGGTAGACATGTCTGAATGTTACATTGGTTACTGTGGAATTGCCCATTTAATATATGTGTACATGTGTACTTATGTTACAGGGTATATATTTGTAATCTCTTTTACCAGGTTTAGCAGAAGCGGATCCTGAACCAAATGGAAAAGATGGTGGCGATACATTAGAGAAGAAAACATTTACTTGGATTGACACAGTTGATGTCGGGATTGATGCTAAAATGGGAGCTGCAAGAAACATGTGTATTGTTGATCTAGTTGTCCTCAACCAGAATGGGACAGAGGTGTTTGTTTTCTGCGACAATAAAACTTGTGTGACTGCACAATGGCATGATGTGAAGGAAGATGCTGAGAAGAAGAGTAGTATATATCTAGAAAACTCGCGTAGTCTGAAAATAGCAAAAATTAGTGCCAGTCAAGTCGCTGTCTTGTATTGTTTATATTCTTGGCCTGAAGACCATCAGTTACATCTAAGAATTATCAATGTCCGACCACAGTTGATCATTAAAGAGATAAAATGCCCACTAAAACCTATAACTGATCATTTCGCTATCACAACCGTCATTTCAAAACCAGAGGTTCAAACTAGATTAGTTATTGCCCATGACAACCTGCTGTCTGTCACTGATTTGCAAGGCAAGATTTTAAAGACATTCCGCACTGGAAAAACCACCGTTGAACTTTTCAGAATGGCAAATTATCTGACCTCGACTCCTTCTGGACACATACTTGTGTCAGACAATCAACTTGGTTGTGTGGTCTGCATCACACTAGAGCGGGAGGTGCTGTGGAGATACCCTTTAAAGAGGCCAGGGGCTTTACACTGTGATGCACAGTCCCGGGTTTTAGTAGTAGACGGAGAAAACAAGCGAGTGATTCTGCTGTCTCCAGAAGGAAAGTTTGTCAGACATTTTTTGACGGAAGCTAATTTTGACAAAATTCCACATTGTATTTATTACGATGACACCAAAGAAAGATTGTATGTGACTGCAGGTGACAGCTACATCAGGATCTTTGGACATCAGTGAACCCAGTATAGGTATTAGAAGAACCCAGTGTGTTTACCATTCTTCCTTCCTCACCCACCTGAATGAACACCGCATCCCTGGGCTAACTATATGCAGTGCACTTAACTGTGTACACATTCCCCCTACCTATAGGTAGTGTAATCAATTAAATACACAATGCCCAACCTATACACATTGTATTCAACTGAGTACACATTTCCTTTACCAATATCGCAACTACGTACTGGTGACGCAACTGTTATGAGTTAACGATGAATTTAATTTGTGCTAGTAATTTAGAAAAGTGAACTAGTGACATAATAATTATGTTCTTGTGAAGCAATGTTGATGAATAAATATGTATCTGTTTTTGCTAGTAATATATAATGTAGTAACTATGTACTATAGTAGTGTCGAAAATATAATAAAACTGATTTTTGTCGATTATGTCTTTCACATTAAACTAACAAGTAAATGTTTTGTAAATATCTATTGAATGATACTCTACCTAATTTAGCATTTTCTTGTTTGGGCTCTCATTGATGTACAAGGCGATGTTTACTCTTGAAATTAAAAGAAATATGTCGGTAAACAGGTGGTTTGTGCACTTTATTGAAACAGACTATAACAAATTTTGATCGACGTGTCAATTTCATTGTTGTTGCAATATATGAGGGACCCTCTGATGACGGTTTACCCCTATCCCTCTCCAAAACAAAATATTTGTAGACATTTCTAAGTAACTTTTGAGCAAAACTGTTAAGAGTGTGTGATCTATTATACCGGTATTAAAGGTACTATGTATTAAAGGAGCTATCTCCAAGTTGCACAATGACAGCTATTGCAAATTAAAAAAATTAATTAAATTTTGCTTTAAATTTAAAGACTACACCTTCAACTATATGCCCATAAATAATTCTAACAAAACAATTTTATCTGCTAGTAGAAAATACATTTTTATTGGAGAATTTTTATCACAAACAGATGCTCACATATATAACTATGATATACATGTAGCACCTTTAAGTGGTTGCAAGATTGTGTAAATTCTAATGTACTTATATTGAATTTATATTCACTAAATATGCTGATAATAATTAATAATATATGCTGCAATTTAAAATACTCAGTTAACTTGCAGTTGTAAATTAAAAGTTTGTTTAAGGGTAAATGAAATTGACACATGTTGATCAAAATGTGTTATAGTCTGTTCCAATAGAGTACACAAATCAACTGTTTACTGACATCTTTCTTTTAATTTCAAGAGTAAACACCACCTTGTACATCAATGAGAGCCCAAACAAGTAAATACAAAATTAGGTAGAGTATCATTAAATATATATTGACAAAATGTTTACTTGTCAGTTTAATATGAAAGAAATAATCAACGAAAATCAGTTTTATTCTATTTCCGACACTATTTTAGTGACCTAATAGTTCTGAACTAATTATGCATTTGATTTGTGATAGCAATATAGCAACAAAGTGCTAGAGAAGTAACTGTTATGAGCTAATGGTGTATTTGATTTGTGCTAGCAATATAGCAACAGTGTGCTAGAGAAGTGACTGTTATGAGCTAATGCTGTATTTGAATTGTGCTAGCAATATAGCAACAATGTGCTAGAGAAGTGACTGTTATGAGCTAATGATGCATTTGAATTGTGCTAGCAATATAGCAACAATGTGCTAGAGAAGTAACTGTTATATTTGAATTGTGCTAGCAATATAGCAACAATGTGCTAGAGAAGTGACTGTTATGAGCTAATGATGCATTTGAATTGTGCTAGCAATATAGCAACAATGTGCTAGAGAAGTAACTGTTATATTTGAATTGTGCTAGCAATATAGCAACAATGTGCTAGAGAAGTGACTGTTATGAGCTAATGATGCATTTGAATTGTGCTAGCAATATAGCAACAATGTGCTAGAGAAGTAACTGTTATATTTGAATTGTGCTAGCAATATAGCAACAATGTGCTAGAGAAGTGACTGTTATGAGCTAATGATGCATTTGAATTGTGCTAGCAATATAGCAACAATGTGCTAGAGAAGTAACTGTTATGAGCTAATGATGCATTTGATTTGTGCTAGCAATATAGCAACAATGTGCTAGAGAAGTAACTGTTATGAGCTAATGATGCATTTGATTTGTGCTAGCAATATAGCAACAATGTGCTAGAGAAGTAACTGTTATGAGCTAATGATGCATTTGATTTGTGCTAGCACTATAGCAGAGCTAGAGAAATAACTGTTATGCATTGGATTCATGATTTTCATATGCTGAAAGAAATATGAACCTTGAGTTGGACTAAATGTGACTTTAAGAAGTTAATGAACAACAGTTTTCTGCTATAGTATTGCTGTGGGTATAAATAACACAAAAGACGGTACGTATCCTAGTGGTAAAAGCGCCCGACTACTGAACGGTCGGTATGGGATCGATCCTCGTCGGTGGGCCCATTAGGCTATTTCTCGTTTCAGCCAGTCCACCACGACATATAAATGATCTCTTGCTACAACCAAAAACAAAATGTAGCTGGTTTCCTCTGTAAGATTACGTGTCAAAATTGCCAAATGTTTAACCTCTAATAGCCGGTGATTACCAACGAATTTATTGAATTTTGAAAGCTAGATGCCCTGAAATGCATTCTGCAAGTAGCCTAAAATTCATCGCGACAGATGCTGGTAAATGTAAATGTAAATATGTACAAGTTCTCTGGTTTTGTCGCAGCATTGCAAACATTAAATCTGGTCTTGGATGCCCATCCCTGCCGGCGTTGACGTAACACTGACGCACGACGTGTCATTTTGCTGTTCGACGATTTGGATAATATAAATGTGAGACATAAAAT
Organism: Gigantopelta aegis; assembly: GCF_016097555.1. Lineage (NCBI taxonomy): Eukaryota > Metazoa > Mollusca > Gastropoda > Neomphalida > Peltospiridae > Gigantopelta > Gigantopelta aegis. The sequence continues at coordinate 17,145,801 of NC_054712.1, forward strand.
TAAGTAATCATAACGCATTGTTCACATGCCAAAGAAAATAAATTATGATATGTACATGTTTTTCTTGTCGGTGTTTGTTTGTTCTTGTTTTATTTTTGTTTTTTGGGGTGGGTTTTTTTTTTTTTTTGGGGGGGGGGGGGGGGGGTAATTGGTTGAGTGGCTGGATTATTAATTAATATTATGTTTCATCTCCGTCCTGTCCATTTGTCTGTACGTCCGTCAGTCCCTACATTTTACAATTGTAAATTTTACATGGAAGACAAAATAATAATATTGGTTAAATAAAACCATTAAGTATATAGATAGGAGAGAGAGAGAGAGAGAGAGAGAGAGAGAGAGAGAGAGAGAGAGAGAGAGAGAGAGACGGACACAGAACAGAACAGACAGACGGACACACACACACAGACAGACAGAAAGAGAGAGACAGAGACTCTTGAATCATTGTGAACATCTCAACATTTTGTGTACGTTGTCTCTCATAGACTGGGCACTGAAATATGAAATGCTCAGAATTCTCAGCTGAGATAAACCGTGTAAATGTATATCCAATAAGGTCGCTCATATTTAGGCCAAGACAAAGTAAAGGGCGGGACGTCGCCCGGTGATAAAGCGCACGCCTGCTGCGCGTTCGGTCTAGGATTGATCCCCGTCGGTAGATCCATTGGGCTATTTCTCGTTCCAGCCAGTGTACCACAATCGGTATATCAAAGGCCGTGGTATGTGCTATCCTGTCTGTGGGATGGTACATTTAACGGATCCCTTGCTACTAATGGAACAATGTAGCGAGTTTCCTCTCTATAACTGTCAAAAATTACCATATATGTGACATCCAATAACCGATAATTAATAAATCAATGTGTTCTAGTGGTGTCGTTAAACAAAACAAACGAACGACAGAGTAAAGGTGTGTGGTGGGGCGGGACGTAGCCCAGAGGCAAAGCTATCACCTGATGCGCGTTTGGGTCTGGGATTGATCCCCGTCGGTGGGCCCATTGGGCTATTTCTTGTTCCATCCTGTGCACGGCGATTGATATATCAAAGGCCGTGGAGTGTGCTGTCCAGTCTGTGGGATGGTGCGTGTATCTTTAAGATGTGAGGTAAGTCTCTATAACCGCACACGTTTTAAACGCCATGGTTGTCGTACAATTAAGTGACCGCATAAACGTGTTCATTGCGTGCATGGTTATTTGCACACTCACGATGTTGTGATTGACAGCAGACACTCGTGGTCCGCATTCTGGACTGACGCCTGTCAATCAAAACATCGAAATACCACTGGTGCTGTAACAATACATCGAACTATCGATATATTGCGATAGTCGGTGCCTCGATAGCAATGCATCAATAGTTAGTTCAATTATCGATAAGTGTCGCAATTGTTTGCTCAACTATCGATAGTTTCGATAGTATGCATGGTGAAATACGGTCTACGACCAACGCATGATTTCACTACCTAGTGACATTATTACAAATAACTAAGTACAAACACAGACATGCATACACACACAAACATACCTACATACGCACGCACACAAACGCACATGCATATACGCATACAATATATAGATATTCATACATCAATACATGCATACAAATACATTCAGCAATTGCTATAATTTAGGTTAGACAAGCCCGTGGTCTAACTATGGGGTACACGACGGGCAAAATCAAAGGGACCGACACCAAAGCGTGGTACAAGTATATATACTACTCAAACGAATTTAAGGGTCAAAAATTTATAACCAAATAAGTTTCACAGTGTATTAGATTGATGATGTAAACTACACCAAAAATTTAATTAATTGTTCCATATTTACAAAAAACAAACAAATAAACGTCACTGTATACAAGAAAGTCACATGACATGCTGTCAAAGTTGAAGGTTGTCAAACATGGATTTTACACATTAGAACATTCGTTTAATAGTGTGTGAATCCACCCCTGGCGCGAATACACTCGACACATCGTTGCCTCATGCTGTTGATCAGACGTCTGAAGAACTCTTGGGGAATGGCCTGCCACTCTGCCATAAGAAGTTGACCCAGATCATGAAGGTTGGCCGGAGGGGCATGGTTATCCCGAACTCTCCTGCCTAATTCGTCCCAGGCGACTCTATTGTGGCCAAGTCAGGCGAATATGCTGGCCAATCCATCCTGGCGATACCTTGTTGTCTGAGAAAGTCCGTTACCACCCTGGCGCGGTGGGGTCTGGCATTGTCATCCTGCAGAACTGCCCCGCCGCCAATCTGCTGAAGGCCTGGGAGAACCAACGGCCGGATAATCTCATTCAGATAGCGGATTCCATTCAGATTGCCATCCACCACATAGAGGGAGGTCCTGTGGTGGATAGAGATGCCGCCCCACACCATGACGCTGCCACCACCGAACCGGTGACGTTGTCTAACGTTAACGTCAGCGAAGCGCTCCCCATGGCGTCTGTAGACACGAACCCGACCGTCGTTGAACTGGAGACTAAACCTGGACTCATCAGTGAACATCACTCAACCCCACTGAACACGTTGCCACCGCAGATGAAGTGTGCACCAGTGACGTCTGGCCGTTCTGTGACGTGGTAGGAGTGGTGGTCGAACAGCCTGGCGACGGCAGCGTAGATTATTGGCTCTCAGACGATTGCGTATGGTTTGATCAGACACTCGAGTTCCAGTCGCAGTCCGCAGATTATCACGTAATCGGCGTGCAGTGGTTGTGCGTTGACGTAGAGCCATATTGGTGATGTAGCGGTCCTCTCTATTTGTAGTGCTTCGGGGTCTTCCCGAACGTGGACGATTTCGAACAGAATTCGTTGCTTGGTACCGTTGACACAGTCGGCCAACGACACTCTGACTGACACCAAGTCTCAGAGCAACATTTCTTTGCGTATTGCCATCCTGAAGCCAAGCAATAGCCCTTCCTCGATCTTCGATAGTCAGTTGACGTCGTACCATTGTCGAATTTGGAGTGTGCACCGTACACGAACGCAAGCTCCAATTATACGGAAATTCAGCATTGGGAAGCGTGCAAATGAAGCGCTTTGTGAAAAAGCAAGTTATGGGCACTTAGCAGACCTTTCGCTTTCGCCCTAATTTACGTGCAAATGTAAGCATGTTTTCGCCATTAGAACTAGTCGACAGTGTCAATGACAGTGGATTTTAATTCATTTATGGGTTGCTTAGACCCACTTTCGTCAAAATGGAACAATACCATGCGTGTCATTATGGTCTAGCTAATATAATTGACATTCAGAAAATAATGTCGAAAATATCGTCTGACCCTTAAATTCTTTTGAGTAGTATATATACATACATACATACATACATACATATATGCATTTACACACATACATACATACACACACACACACACACACACACACACACACATACATACATACATACACACACACACACACACACACACATACATACATACATACAATAGAGATATTCAAAATATAAAAATACATATATAGCCAGTCCAAGATCTGTCCACATCTGCATGTAAGTCAAACGTTGCCAAGCCATGGGGCCTTAGAACCGCGTGGTTGTTGGACCGGTACGAATATGGTCGACTAACGATCGTTCTATTTTTGTGGAACGTAGTTGGTCTGATTGGTAGCGTTCCGGCCCAACAATTCCGGGCGATTGGGTGCCACAGGTTCGGGTCTCGGTAACGGCATGAGGAAATTTGTGAAGGCAATAAAGGATTTTAATATCCCCTGTGCCAGTGCGTCATTGAATATATGTATGTTTAAGTCAAAACCCGACATACATACAATAGAGATATTCGAAATATAAAAATACATACATACATACTGGAAGAGTGAGGTAAATAGTTTTGCGAAATACTATTCATATTACTGTTATCAAGCGATTTAAGAATTCACAATACTAAATTGCAATGGTAGCCCCACTCCCATGGCTAGTGACATTCAATGTTGGGCTAGTAAATAGCTACTATTACCATGCCCGACAGCTAGTGAAATATTTTGATCAAATGTTGCAGTTAAGTCTATTTTGTAAATATTAATATCCTGACTCACACCCCCACCCCAATGTTAGTGTTTTTAAGCTCTATCTCTCTCTCTCTTTTTAGGTGACCTATCCATTTTTTACTATTATTTAGTAAAATTGTATTAACTTAAAGTAAAGTAGGGCTAGTGAATTTTTAATCGTGGCTAGTAAACAAATTTAATTACTGATCCTATGGCTAGTGGATTTTATAAAAAGTCTAGAAGCCCTGCCCCTACATACCACGAGTAGGTTTATGCGGTAACTTTAACTAAACGTATGGAACAAAACACAGTATTTCACTTTATGCGGTAACTTTAACTAAACGTATGGAACAAAACACAGTATTTCACTTTATGCGGTAACTTTAACTAAACGTATGGAACAAAACACAGTATTTCACTTTATGCGGTAACTTTAACTAAACGTATGGCACAAAACACAGTATTTCACTTTATGCGGTAACTTTAACTAAACGTAGGGAACAAAACACAGTATTTCACTTTATGCGGTAGTAACTTTAACTAAACGTATGTAACAAAACACAGTATTTCACTTTATGCGGTGACTTTAACTAAACGTATGGAACAAAACACAGTATTTCACTTTATGCGGTGACTTTAACTAAACGTATGGAACAAAACACAGTATTTCACTTTATGCGGTAACTTTAACTAAACGTATGGAACAAAACACAGTATTTCACTTTATGCGGTAACTTTAACTAAACGTATGGCACAAAACACAGTATTTCACTTTATGCGGTAACTTTAACTAAACGTAGGGCACAAAACACAGTATTTCACTTTATGCGGTAACTTTAACTAAACGTAGGGCACAAAACACAGTATTTCACTTTATGCGGTAACTTTAACTAAACGTAGGGCACAAAACTTTAACTAAACGTATGGAACAAAACACAGTATTTCACTTTATGCGGTGACTTTAACTAAACGTATGGAACAAAACACAGTATTTCACTTTATGCGGTGACTTTAAACGTATGGAACAAAACACAGTATTTCACTTTATGCGGTGACTTTAACTAAACGTATGGACCAGAACACAGTATTTCACTTTATGCGGTGACTTTAACTAAACGTATGGCCCAGAACACAGTATTTCACTTTATGCGGTGACTTTAACTAAACGTATGGCCCAGAACACAGTATTTCACTTTATGCGGTGACTTTAACTAAACGTATGGCCCAGAACACAGTATTTCACTTTATGCGGTGACTTTAACTAAAAGTATGGCCCAGAACACAGTATTTCACTTTATGCGGTGACTTTAACTAAACGTATGGAACAGAACACAGTATTTCACTTTATGCGGTGACTTTAACTAAACGTATGGAACAGAACACAGTATTTCACTTTATGCGGTGACTTTAACTAAACGTATGGACCAAACCACAGTATTTCACTTTACGCGGTGACTTTAACTAAACGTATGGACCAAACCACAGTATTTCACTTTACGCGGTGACTTTAACTAAACGTATGGAACAGAACACAGTATTTCACTTTACGCGGTAACTTTAACTAAACGTATGGACCAAAACACAGTATTTCACTTTACGCGGTAACTTTAACTAAACGTATGGACCAAAACACAGTATTTCACTTGACGCGGTAACTTTAACTAAACGTATGGACCAAAACACAGTATTTCACTTGACGCGGTAACTTTAACTAAACGTATGGACCAAAACACAGTATTTCACTTGACGCGGTAACTTTAACTAAACGTATGGACCAAACCACAGTATTTCACTTGACGCTGTAACTTTAACTAAACGTATGGACCAAACCACAGTATTTCACTTGACGCGGTAACTTTAACTAAACGTATGGACCAAACCACAGTATTTCACTTGACGCGGTAACTTTAACTAAACGTATGGACCAAACCACAGTATTTCACTTGACGCGGTAACTTTAACTAAACGTATGGACCAAACCACAGTATTTCACTTGACGCGGTAACTTTAACGAAACGTATGGACCAAACCACAGTATTTCACTTTACGCGGTAACTTTAACTAAACGTATGGACCAAACCACAGTATTTCACTTTACGCGGTAACTTTAACTAAACGTATGGACCAAAACACAGTATTTCACTTTACGCGGTAACTTTAACTAAACGTATGGACCAAAACACAGTATTTCACTTTACGCGGTAACTTTAACTAAACGTATGGAACAAAACACAGTATTTCACTTTACGCGGTAACTTTAACTAAAATAATTCTGGAACAAAACACAATATTTCACTTTACTGTTTTTAGGCAGTACGCTTTTCTTAAAGTTCTTATTTGAGAATTTTTCTGGATACTGTAATCACATTTGGAATTCTCTCTCCCCTTGCGTCCTTGCTGAAGGTATAAATGGTTATAAATACATAAAAGAACAAATCAATAACAACATTTGTTTTCGTCAGTTGGGTGCCCCCAGTATAAAATCTTGGCTACGCCAATGATATTCTTATTATTAAATTCAAGACATGTTAAACTTATTTATCATATATATGCGGTTCTAAAACTATTATATGCAACTGATTTTTCGTTTATAAATTTACTAATTACAGAACGACCGCGCATTAGGTGATATCTTTACCTCTAGCTACGTCACCGGCCTCGGTGGCGTCGTCGCAGGCCATCGGTCTACAGGCTGGTAGGTACTGGGTTTGGATCCCAGTCGAGGCATGGGATTTTTAATCCAGATACCGACTCCAAACCCTGAGTGAGTGCTCCGCAAGGCTCAACGGATAGGTGTAAACCACTTGCACCGACCAGTGATCCATAACTGGTTCAACAAAGGTCATGGTTTGTGCTATCCTGCCTGTGGGAAGCGCAAATAAAAGATCCCTTGCTGCTAATCGGAAGAGTAGCCTATGTAGTGGCGACAGCGGGTTTCCTCTCAAAATCTGTGTGGTCCTTAACCATATGTCTGACGCCATATAACCGTAAATAAAATGTGTTGAGTGCGTCGTTAAATAAAACATTTCTTTCTTTCTTTCTTTCTAGCTACGTCCTGCCCTACCGCGCACCGTTACTCTGTTGTCTTTGCCTAAATATTAGCGACCTTAACGGACACACATTTACACGTTTTATCTCAGACAATCCATTATGTGCTTGTGGCCATCCAGCTGAGAACTCTGAACATTTCTTATTCCAATGGCCAATCTATGACGGACAACGTACACAATGTCTATCTGCCAATTCCAATCTAAACTACTTGGAAACACAAATTTCGACGATACCTATTGTCATTACCTAGTATAGCTTAATATAAGCAAAGTTTGCTGGACACGCCCTCCTCTCGATGTAGGGCCCATACCAGCGTACAAGCCGGGCGACTTAAAAACCCAAACAACACTTTTTGACCAGGTTGAGATAAATATACCACAGATTGAGAAAAGTCTATATTCCAAACATTAATAAAGAACTGATAAAGTTAGTAGGTGTCAACACATGGAATCAAGAATGCAAGGGGACGGGACGTAGCCCAGTAATAAACCGCTCGCTCGATGCGCGGTCGGTTTGGGATCGATCCCCGTCAGTGAGCCCATTGGGCTATTTCTCGTTCCAGCCAGTGCACCATGACTGGTATATTAAAGGTTGTGATATTATGTACTATCCTGTCTGTAGGATGGTGCATATAAAAGATCCCTAACTGCTAATCGAAAAGAGTAGCCCATGAAGTGGCGACAGCGGGTTTCCTCTCTCAATATCTGTGTGGTCCTTAAACATATGTCTGACGCCATATAACCGTAAATAAAATGTGTTGAGTGCGTCGTTAAATAAAACATTTCTTTCAAGAATGCAATGATAGAACTCATTTAACCCGAATCATCTTGGACAGTACACATCTGTATCGGTTTGATATGAATTTGTTTTAAACAATATTTATTCCGTCTTTTACATGGCGGTAGGGATTGCTCGACAGGCATATACCTATATTTGGACGTTCCCCACTAATTTAGAGCGGATACGTTCACGTAAACAAGATGGCGGTCAATAGTAATAGGTGATAAAAGGAGTACTAACAGCTGTTGATAACTGAATATAAAGTAATCAGTTATGACACTGAATTAACTGCAGATTAGAGAGAAACAGGAACCAAACAAATAGAGTAGATGGAGAGACATAAAAGAGGGGAAAAAAACACACACCAAAACCCCCCAACAACAACAGGTTGACAGAGAAGTAAAGAGAGAAACGAACAGCTATTAAGTTTCAAAACGATTTACTGCTTGCAATAAAGTCCTGAACTGATTTGAAAATGTATATATTTTCCTGTGTTGTTAACTGCAGATCACCAAATAGTAAAATATTATAGTTGAGACGCAAGAATTTCTGTAAATGGGTATTGTGATGCACCCTGAAAATTGGACAGTGACATAGAAAATGTTCTGCATCTTCAATAGGATATTCACAAGCACATCTAGGATTCTCTTAAATGTAACATATATAAATATGTGGCCATTTGAGTTACTATTACCCATTCTCAGTTGACAGTGTAGCATCTGTTGACTTCTGTTACCATGATGAAAGTATGGACGGACAGTTTCAGTTTTATTTATTGCACATTTAAATCTCTTTAATGACACATAATTCCTAATGTTACGAGATGCATTGTTCCATAATTTTATTAAGGAAGGAAAGAAGGAGTTAACCAAGAGCATTGTACGACAAAAATAAGTATTTATTTATTAAATGGTCAGCATTGCGCGAAAAGACTATGGACTGGTTTCAACGATTGGTCAAGGTAACTGAAGAGTTAAGTAAGTGGGTAACAAACTATTTGACAATGTATACAGCATACATTATTTATGTCAGTTATGCCATTCTAGCAGTGCTGTCGACCAATTTATTTATTTTATATAAAGAAGATGATGTGAAGTTCCCCTAACAACACCACAAATTGTTCTAAGAGCATCTAATTGGATATGTTCAAGATTTTGTGCCAATTGAAAAGAACAGTTATCCCAGATTATATCAGCATAATCGGGGTCTATATATTGTTACTAAAGACTTTCTGGAAAGACGATATTTGAATGATTTGAGACATTTTATAATATATATGATATAAATTTGAGGTTAGACCGTCTAAATCGTCTGTGATAAAAATCTATTTCAAAATAATCACTTCACTAAGAGTGTAATTTGTGCCTGTACTCCAATCTTAAATTTCTTTCCAGATAATAAATATATTCAGATATCTAGGGATTAGTGTGTAGAAAAGAAGACAAGTATTATAATCACAACAAAATATGACACCATTAGTGAAAGACCGGCCTCGGTGGCGTCGTGGTTAGGCCATCGGTCTACAGGCTGGCAGATAATGGGTTCGGATCCCAGTCGAGGCATGGGATTTTTAATCCAGATACCGACTCCAAACCCCGAGTGAGTGCTCCGCAAGACTCAATGTGTAGCTGTAAACCACTTGCACTGACCAGTGATCCATAACTGGTTCAACAAAGGCAATGGTTTGTGCTATCCTGCCTGTGGGAAGCGCAAATAAAAGATCCCTTGCTGCTAATCGGAAAGAGTAGCCCATGTAGTGGCGACAGCGGGTTTCCTCTCAAAATATGTGAGGTCCTTAACCATATCTGACGCCATATAACCGTAAATAAAATGTGTTGAGTGCGTCGTTAAATAAAACATTTCTTTCTTTCCATTAGTGAAAGCTGAACTAAATTAATCAATGTAAACTCGTATTGATAGTGATTTATCTCTATTTTCATTTAACAGCTACACAAAAAGTCAAACTAACCGGTAGGTGTTGTATTGTGATGCTGCAAAACGGCTAGGAGGAATTACATTCTACCGATCAATCAGTTATGTCAGCCTACATGGAAAACGCGGGTTTTAAGTGTGGAAATATATTTTAATTTATGAAAAGACTTATCAACAAACGTGTAAATATGTAATTTACACGGCTGTCTATATCTCTTATTATCATATTGTATTTGCAGTATCACAAAGGTATTATAGATATTTGCATCAATATTAAATTATATACATATGCCTGGTATGCCATAAATCCTTTTATTTTCGCTGTAAATGTATTTTCGTAAATTAGTACTTGTAAACTGAGAATGGCCATGGGTTACGATAAACATGTCTGCACATCAATAATCAACAAAAGAAAATACTTTTAATACGGCATGAGTTCGATCTGTACCTCCCTTTCAAGGGTTAGGGTTAGTCTTAGCCCTAGTACTCTGACTGTAAGAGAGCTAGACGGACATTTGGACATAAATACGCTCTCATTACAGTCAGAGACCAAGCTATGTAATTTTTTGGCAATCGCCGACCACCAAAAAGTAGTCTAAAGATTTCGCTCTAGTACCATAACAATCCAATGTTTGATGTCAAATGTAGCGGGTTTCCTCTCTAACACTATGATAAAATTACCAAATATTTGACATCCAATAGTTGATGATTAATGAATCAATGTGCTCTAGTGGTGTCGTTACACAAAACAAACTCTTTTTGGTGATTGTCGGGCACTTGTTGTATTATTGTATGAGACAGCCCCTGGAAGATGGAATGGCTGAGTGGGCGATCATGTGACAACGTCACAATATAGGTTGGTGAACTTAGAATTCTGCTGTCCGGAGTTTGCCGAAGCTTAGCTGAATGTGGGTGCTGTCAGGTTTCTTTCTGTAGTGTGTGTATTAGTGATTAATATCTGAATTTTTTTTAATCAAGGAACTCTAAAATGGTAAATGTATTTGACGTCAAACATAGGTGGTTGGTGGTTGGCGATTGCCAACAAATTACATAGCTTGGTCTCTGACTAATGTCCAAATGTCCATCTAGCTCTCTTACAGTCAGAGTACTCTGACTAGGTTAGTCTTAGAGACTGATATGGTAACAGGTCGTTTCGCCCTTATTACTAGTTCACCCAAGTCGTTCTGAACAGGGTCGATTCATACCTCCAACCGAGTCATTTTGCCCCATCTTTCGATTCACCCTAATTTTTATTTTGTTAATAAAGTACATTTATTCATTGATTTGTCCTATATCCATTGATTTTTACATGTCAGACATTGCGATCTATATTGCGTGTTTATATTGACAGATAAAAATAATATTATAATTTTGTTTATTTCAATGTCATTTACTAATTATTATCATTAATAATTAATTTATGAACAGTGCAATACTAATGTGCTGTGCTTTCTTATTAAATATACTACATATCCAGCTGAGGTTCAAACGCCGAGTAAGTTATGTTGATTTCGCCTAGCTTCAGCTGACAGAAAGTAAACAGCTGATAAGACATTAATATCCAAAGACAAAAAATTACTTAATATTTGGTTATGAATAATGAATAAAGAGAAGAAAAAAAATACTTCAAAACTATAATAAATATATATTTTGGGGGCGAAACGACTTGGTATGAATGAGATTTATAGCAAATCAACCCTGGGTGACTAGGACTAATGGCGAAAGAGCAGTGTTCAAAATGGTTTTATGGCGAAACGACCCGGATTCTTTGATATAGAGGGGGTACAGGTCAAATTCTTTCCCAAATGACCCATCCACTGTAACACATTACCTAGAGACTTTGCAAATTTGCATACCGTTATTTACCGGGTGAATACACTAAAAAGTAAAATTATCACATGGGTTTATGACATGGATATCATGGGTAAGTTATAGGATAAATATTCCTGTAATGCCAAATTTTTGTCCCTTTTTAATTTAAATAATAGACTGGATTGAGGTTAATTAAGCATAGCTTAATTTCTGATTTTTAAAAAAAGAAGACAATTTTTATAAATTGTGCACTTTGTTGTTACAGGCTAGTCCAGTATGTATTCGGTGTGTAAGCAGATTCACCCGCCAACTGGAATCGAGCACTGTGTTTACTGCAACTTCTACAACTCGTGGGAGAAGAACTTGATCATAGCCGGAGTGAACCAGCTTCACGTCTACAGACTCAACAGCGAGCCAGAGGTTCGCATCAAAAACTTATTCCTAATTATTTCTCATTACAGTGACTTAATTTAAGTTTACTGTTATTACTGCATGAAGAACAGTTTATTCATAATTATTTATCATTAAAGAGACTGTCTTAAGTTTACTGTTATTACTGCTTGAAGAACAGTTTATCCATAATTATTTAACATTAAAGAGACTTTACTGTTATTACTGCTTGAAGGACAGTTTATTCATAATTAACATTAAAAAAACTTTACTGTTATTACTGCATGAAGAACAGTTTATTCATAATTATTTAACATTAAAGAGACTTTACTGTTATTACTGCATAATTATTTAACATTAAAGAGACTTTACTGTTATTACTGCTTGAAGGACAGTTTATTCATAATTAACATTAAAAAAACTTTACTGTTATTACTGCATGAAGAACAGTTTATTTATAATTATTTAACATTAAAGAGACTTAAGTTTTACTGTTATTACTGCATCAAGAACTTATTCATCATTAAAGAGCCCTGTCTAAAGTTTACTGTTATTGTTGACATGTTACTGACTAACAAGGCCATAAAACAACTAAAATTACATATAAAATAAGTTTTTTTGTTTAGTACTTAAGTGTCCGGCTTTCTGCTAGAAAATAATTTGAGGATATGTAATAAAAACAGAACAGATCATGAGTGCCTCTTCTAGTTGGTGATGAAATCTTTTGAAATTGGACAGAACATTCGTATGGTATACTTTGCCAAATGTTAAACAGCAGTACTCTCACTATAATCTTTTCGTGCTGGTGTGTCGTTAAACATTCATTCATTCATTCACTCACTATAATCTACCTAAAAATAAAAAAATGTATCCATTAATTACCAAGATTTTAGGGTTCATAATTTTACCCTTCGTACCCTCTGGAGGAAACCCTTTCTGTATATTCAGTGTATTTTTGACCGTCCTAATGATTAAAGTAGCATAAACTGCATTTTACTTACTAATAAATATTTGTTCGTACATACAGAATGCTTGAGAAGTAAAATCCAGTTTGGACTATTATGGTAGTATTACAAACATTATGATGATCTGAAACACACTGATGATAAAACCACTTATATTCTAAATAAGAATGTATTTAAAATGTAATTGTAGTCATTATAAATGCTCTGTTGGTGGAAAACATGTTAAAATAGAAGAAAGCACAATGGGTGTGAAATGCAAAGTTACCATCCCCTTTCCTTCATTTTAGTCCCCTACCAGTCCAACCGAAGGGGACTATTGGTTTCATGTCTGTTCATCTGTCTGTTCCACATATGTTTTCCGGATGTTTTTTTGCAGAAGGCTTTGAGATATTGAGCTGAAATTTTGTGTATAGTTTCATCATGTACTGTTATAGATCCATTAGTTTTTTTACGAAGTTATGGCCCTTGAACTAAGGAGATATAAAAAAAAATTGTTCCGGACATGTTTTTCAGAAAACCTTTAGATATTGACCTGAAATTTTGTGTATAGGTTTATCAAATACTGTTACAGATCAAGTTTGACTTTCATGATGATTTACCCATTTTTAATGGAATTATGGCCCTTGAACTAAGGATATGTAAAAATTTGTTTTCCGGATTTTTGCAATACCTGGAGATATCAGTATGAAATATTGTATATAGCTTCATCATTTGTTTATAGCTTTACAGATCAAGTTAAAGTTTAGTGGTGATTTACCCACTTTTCAGAGTTATAGCCCTTGAATTTAGGAGATACGGAAAATTGTTGAGCCCGGTAGGGGACATGTATTGCTTTAGCAGTACTCTCAAAATTCTTGTTTTTAAATACAAATCCATGTTCAGTACCAGGTAGGGTTATTGTTTTTATGGCTGTTTTACTATTTCGATGTAGGCTGTTTCTCAGTATACCTATTAATACTGTCACCAGAGACTCAGATGGTATGCATTCAGGGAACAATATTTCAAAATATCGGCTAATTTAATTGGAAGTCTGTTCACATGACTTTTATGTAAGTAATCCAATTGCCGATGATTCATAAATAAATGTCTTCTAATGGTATCGTTAAACAAGTCTTTTTGATGTTTACAAGTAAATGATTGTTTGGTTACGTGAATTAAGATTCTAGTCCAATCGGTACCTCACAACTGGTATATCAAATTCAAAAGCTGTGGTATGCATGTGTACCTGCTTTTTATTCTGTCAACCAACCAACCAAAACTATTTACATGTCTATATCCACTGCAGGTTCAGGCACGTCCACCCTGATCGCCACCTCCGACAAATATCAGTTGTAGCAATCGGGACAGTCTGTGGGAAAGTGTATATTAAGTGTCCTGTGCTGCTATTCAAACAGAAGTGGTGTTAACATTTCATGTACAGTGAAACTTCTTTAAACCGGAAACCCTCGGGACCAAGTAAAATGTCTGGTTTTAAGAGGTATCCGGTTTAGACAGGTTAAGTTCTGTACTGATTTTTATAAAAGGACCGTGGGAAATCTGCAAAAACATTTGGGTATGGCACCGTACCCGTTTTACCCTCTGGCAGAAACCCTGACAGTGTCTGTGTCTGAAAACTAGAGTACCCTCAAAACCGGATGGTTTTCACGGTCCCATTTTAATAATCAATACAGAACTTGACCTCTTAAAACTGGACATTTTGCTTGCTCCGGAGGGTGCCAGTTTATAGAGAGGTTTCCCTGTATTTACAAATATGTGTTTAAACATTGGAATTCCGGTTTATAGAGGGTCCGGATTTGAGAGGTTTCACTGTATTTTCCTTTTCATTTGGTTGTCTCTTTTCTTTTCAGATTGGTAGCGCAGTTCAAGATGATAAACCTACTGGTAAAGTGTTGATTTTCTTTGCTTGTTTAGCCGAGTCTAGTAAAGCTATCCATGGCAGACAGAGCTATATATACATGTGCTTCCATACAGATTAACCGGCCTCTGTGGGGTAGTGGTTAGGCCATCGGTCTACAGGCTGGTAGGTACTGGGTTTTCGGATCCCAGTCGAGGTATGGGATTTTTAATCCAGATACCGACTCCAAACCCTGAGTGAGTGCTCCGCAAGGCTCAATGGGTAGGTGTAAACCACTTGCACCGACCAGTGATCCATAACTGGTTCAACAAAGGCCATGGTCTGTGCTATCCTGCCTGTGGGAAGCGCAAATAAAAGATCCCTTGCTGCTAATCAGAAAGAGTAGCCCATGTAGTGACGACAGCGGGTTTCCTCTCAAAAATCTGTGTGGTCCATAACCATACGTCTGACACCATATAACCATAAATAAAATGTGTTGAGTGCGTCGTTAAATAAAACATTTCTTTCTTTCTTTCCATACAGATTAATTTTTTAAACAAAAGAAAAGAAACAAAACATTGGGGAAAACACTTGAGGGAATTGTTCACGAACTTCCCAATTCATGCACATCACTTCTACAAAGTATATTCTAGCTCCCCACTCTATTAAAAGTGTACATCAGTAATGTTAATTTTGATAAGGTAATATTTGTATTTTTTATAAAAGAAAAATTAAATGTACACTGGCAATAACATCATACATCCTCTCCTCCCAATATATGACAGTCAGTGTTTCTGCCAGAAAGAAATGTTTGGGTATGGCACTATGGAACTGAATGCAACCATAGTTAACAAGGGATATGGGACACCTCCCCCACAAAGAAAATAGGTTAAAATTAGGGTTAGGGTCAAGAAAATCATGCAGTAATGATAATAGTAATGAATTTTGTCCAAAAAAAAGGTTTACGTTTAAGGTTAGGGTTCAGAAAAACATACAGTAATTATCATTAATTTTGTCAAAATGTTAACTTTAAAAAATAAAATCTGCAAAAAACATTTTGGTATGGTGCCGTACCCGTTTTACCCTCTGGCAGAAACCGTGACAGTGTCTGTGGAAATTACTGTTTGTTAACGGCCTTAAAAGTGACTTCTGAAGAGAAAATACAAGTTACATGAATTTCTCAAGACAGCTGTATAAAACTAAAACAATTATATTTGATTAACTGTTGACTAAAGCTGAGAATACAGTTTATATTTGAGATATACAATAATTTGTATAATAAATAAATATTCAGTGAGTGATTTCTTTGTTTTAATTATTGGCTATCAACTTATTTAGAGCTGATATTCTCTGTACGAAACTTCTTAAATCTGGACTGGTAGAAAACTAGAGTACCCTCAAAAACTGATGTTTTTCACAGGCTCCATTTTAATAATCAATATATAGAACTTGACCTCTTAAAACTGGACATTTTGCTTGGTCCCGAGGGTGTCCAGTTTAGAGAGGTTTCCCTGTATTTACAAATATGTGTTTAAACATTGAACTGGTTGTGTGTTTGTGTTCCACAGAGCGGAAGACGCGGCTGGAGTGTCTGGGAAGTTTCAGTTTGTTTGGTAACATCATGTCACTACAGACCGTCAAGTTGGCTGGGTCACAGAGAGATGCTTTGCTGCTGAGTTTTGCTGATGCCAAGGTTTGTGATCAGTCTCTTAATACATATAAAGCTATCTATGGTAGTGTTTAGGAAGTTGGCTGGGTCACAAAGAGATGCTTTGCTGCTGAGTTTTGCTGATGCCAAGGTTTGTGATCAGTCTCTTAATACATGTAAAGCTATCTATGGTAGTGTCTTGGAAGTTGGCTGGGTCACAGAGAGATGTTTTACTGATGCCAAGGTTTGTGATCAGTCTAACTTAATACATGTAAAGCTATCTATGGTAATGTCTGGGAAGTTGGCTGGGTCACAGAGAGATGCTTTGCTGATGCCAAGGTTTGTGATCAGTCTAACTTAATACATGTAAAGATATCCATGGTAGAGTCTGGGAAGTTGGTAGCTATGTATGGTAGAGTCTGGGAAGTTGGCTGGGTCACAGAGAGATGCTTTGCTGATGCCAAGGTTTGTGATCAGTCTAACTTAATACATGTAAAGATATCCATGGTAGAGTCTGGGAAGTTGGTAGCTATCTATGGTAGAGTCTGGGAAGTTGGCTGGGTCACAGAGAGATGCTTTGCTGATGCTCAGGGGCCTAATTCAC
Source organism: Gigantopelta aegis (assembly GCF_016097555.1). NCBI lineage: Eukaryota > Metazoa > Mollusca > Gastropoda > Neomphalida > Peltospiridae > Gigantopelta > Gigantopelta aegis. The sequence continues at coordinate 17,162,807 of NC_054712.1, forward strand.
TAAACTCTCGCAACTTTGCGATCTCGCAGTGCAATGCTAAAAGACTTGCAAAGAGGATGCTTTGTTGTCTAGCAGAGCCTAAGAGACCTTTGTGAATAAGGCCCCAGGTTTGTTGTCAGTCTCTTTACCACCTCACGTCTATTTTCCATCTGGTGCAGGGTGGGAAGTTTCATTCCAGTGCTGGCATCAACCCAGAATTAGTGCACCAAGTTTCACAATAGTGTGTCTCCTGAGTGTATGATCCCAAATGTGAGATGATCACCTGGCCGGCACTGCAGGTTGTGTGTACCCCGGGTGTCAGTGATAATGAGATAGCTCAGCTGACAGTATGTATGGAGAATGGCCCTGTTAAGTAGTCCCACAGGGTTCATAGCGGTCTTTCAATTCCTTCAAAGTCTTTGAATTTAAAAATATATATTTTTAGGTCTTTGAATTGTAATAAAAGTTTTTGAAAGTCTTTAAATTCTCACAAATCATAGCCAAAACAATGATGATATCTTTTGCAGCTGCATGCACTGGATATTTTCCAGTTACATGGTAACATGGTTTAACCTGTCATGATACATGTAAAAAAAAAACAATTTCTTGCCATGGACAGCAATGTAAACAAACAGGTTTTTTTGGTATTTTTATCACATTCTATTGTCTTTGACCACTGAGTAAAAGTCTTTGAAAGTCTTTGATCTTAAGGCTATGAACCCTGATGGAGAACAGCCCTGTTAAGTAGTCTTTGCCAAACGAAAAATACTGCAGGTTCACCATTCACATTGTTGTTTGTGTATATCTGTGTATATCCTAACAAACAAAACATCTGTCTTTCTCCAAGCTGCATGTATGTGGCATCTTTTTAAGAAAAACAAAAATCTAATTGAACAATGCTCTAATTATTAATTGTTCATATTTTGTTTTACAAAATGTTTTCTGATTCTTTGTATAACTGTAATATTTAGTAACATGCTAACACTACATATCTTTCTCATTGATGCTGGATGTTATTTAATTTCCTGCTGGTTTTGTCTGCAGCTTTCTGTTCTGGAGTACGATGTCGGAACACATGATCTTAAGACGTCATCTCTTCACCAGTTTGAAGAAGTCGATCTGAAAGTCAGTACAGTACATATGAAGAGTTTAGGTGCAAAACGCGATATATCCATTTTTCATTTCCAGTAAAAGTGATTTTTTTTTAATTGGCGTATATCACGTTTTGATTAAAAAAAAAAAAAAAAGGATTTACCCAATACAATTTCATAAGGATCCATCGCGTTTTGCGGCAAATCAGCAGGCCTACGATTAGCCCTTACTGACATACAATAATGGCTTTAACTAAAAAGAAAAGAAAAAGAAAATGGTTTATATCGCATTTTGCGCCTGAACTCTTCATATACAGAGAATATCTAGCTAATGACGTCGGATATCAGCTTTATCCTGTGAATGTAAGAATGGGAATTTTCTCATTCGGCCTGAACAGAATAAAGCCAATATCCGATGTCGTTAACTAGTTATTATCTTTATCTTGTAGACCATAAAAATTACAGGGGGAAAACTATTATTTCTGTTATTTCAGCTACATTGTACGATGACCTAGAGGCCAAATAAGCGATTTTGTAATGTAGCTATGCGCAACTCCTGCTACTATAAGGATGTGACTTTGCTTCATCCGTCATCGTATTCTGTCAATAGAAACGGTGGTTTCAGGATAAAGTTACTTATACTAAATTTCAAATTAAAAGCATGGGTATAGGAAAAGAATCAATAACATATTTTTGAGAGTTATAAAATATCTGACACCACTATTTCATCAGTACAATAAACCAGGAGGGTTACTATGTAACTATAGTCCGTCCCACAGGGAATGCCTTTTTTCATACTATGGAATTTACTACATGTTATTTATGTTTGAGCCGACTGATATGTCGATTGTACACAAAAATAGTATATTTTTGTCATTTCCAAAACACTTTTGCTTTTCTTCTTGCATCTTAGCAAACTGAAATTATTTACAAAAAACATGTTTATAGAATGATGTGATGGACCATAGGCAGTTTATTTTGTTATTCTCCCAAAACAGCCAATTAAAATGCTTGATCTGCAGCAGGTGTTATACAGTGGTAATTCAACATTTATTGTGAAGCAGATCTGTTTATTTAATTATTAGATCAAATTGTTTATATCTTTCCTTCCCTTTCTCGACTGTAGTCGAGATTTTGTGAAACTAAGCAGCCGTGACTTGACCGGTCTTCCTAAACGCAGGTGTCAAAATTCACAGGAGTTATCTGTCTTGATTCTTATCGAAAAGAAAAGAAAAAAACCCGGTCTAAATTTGTGTAAACATTATTGATAACGTAATGCGCACATGGGTTAGATTTCTTGATATTTGTAAAATATTATTTTAAAAACAAGTTGGACATTATTATTCAATGAAAGTTGAAGATTTGTAAAGGATATACCGGTATTCACCGAAAATAACTGATGATACAGACTTTAAAGTAGATGATGGATGGGATTACTCCTTATCGATTGAAAGTGAAAATAAACTTTGTGAAAACTTCATAAGCAATGATGTCAAGGATTGTAGGATTAAAAAAATTTTTTTTTTTAAATATTAATTAAGTTCTTCTGTAAATTTTATTTGGGTAATAGAATCACTAAGATGTCCCCTAAAATATTACACATATCAAGAAAGTGTTGCATTAGTTGTTTTCTTACAATTTGAGGTTGGAAAATGTGGTTCAAAATAACACATTTCATTGTCAGTGATGACGTTTTCTGCTTGTAAAGCTGGATGAAAAAGAGTTACAGAAATCAGTTGATTTTGTTAGGAATGTTTTTGTTTTGTGTTACATGATGGGGTGGCGGGATGTGCTCAGTGGTACAGCGATCGATCTAGGATCGATTCCCGTCGGGCTATTTCTTGTTCAGCCAGTGCTCCACAACTGGTATAACAAAGGCCATGGTATGTACTATCCTGTCTGTGAGATGGTGCATATAAAAGATCCCTTACCTGCTAATCGAAAAAGTAGACCATGAAGTGACGACAGCGGGTTTCGTCTCTCGATATCTGTGGTCCTTAACCATATGTCTGATGCCATATAACCGTGAATAAAGTGTGTTGAGTGCATCATTAAATTAAACATTTCCTTCTTCTTCCTTCACAGGATGGGTTTTTCAACCCTCATTTTATTCCGACTCTGCGTGTGGACCCAGACGGGCGGTGTGCCGCGATGCTAGCGTTTGGCACTCGGATGGTCATCCTCCCATTCCGTAGAGACGTCACAGTCGAAAACCTCGATTCTATCTACGGCGGAACGTAGGATTTTAACAAAATTTCACTGTTTATGTTTAATAAATTAGCAACAAATTACTGAATGATAGATATCATAAATGTGCTATGAAATCTGTTAAATATATTGTTCAGTGAAACCCCTCTAAACCAGACGCCCTTGGGACCAAGACAAATGTCCAGCTTTAACAGGGATCCAGTTTAGAGAGGTTAAGTTCAGTCCTGTTTTTTAAAAGGGGACTCTGTAAAATGTCCGGTTTGGAGGGAATTCCGGTTTACAGAGGTTCCAGTCTTCAGAGGTTTCACTGTAATGGAATTAATAGTAAGAACATTTTGGTGATTGACTAGATGAGATATTATTTGTATAACTGTTAATGTAATTTGTGTTTGCTATAGTAAATATTATCACCCATTTTACTGCACTGCAGTCCAAAAGTAAACACTGTTATGTCTTTTTCAAGTAAAATTCCGAACTATCTATTTTACATGTACATTTTTGTAGATTAGGAACAAAAATAAATAACTATATGTAAAGTTTGGAGCTAAAAATGTTTCAGTATATGCCATTTTATACTAACTTTCTTAAATTTAATATTTAAAGATAAAACCATGCTTACATACTCTTAATTTTGTTGCAATTTGTTTTCAAAAACAACAAAAAAGAAATGAGACTCATCAATAAATGGTTTACGCAAATGTTAACTTTTGAGAAAACTGTAAAATTATTTGTGAACATAAAGTGACCTTTTTTGTTTTTACCTTTGTTTTAAAATGAATATACCCTAGCAGGGCTAGTTCTGGTACTTGCTGAATTCACCAATAAGAAATCTTAAAAACATTTGGTGAATTTTATTTTAATTTGGCAAAATAATTTTTTCTAATAATTAATATGTTTTAAATAAAAAAAATAAAAAACTGGGTGTAAGAAATGTTTAGAGTTTAATTGATAATTCAGCTAACTCTTTCGCTAACCCAGAGCTAGCCCTGCCTAGCTTAATAATTTCAGAAGAAAGAAAAAACCTTGTTCTATTAAACTCACACTCACCTCCACCCTCTTCCAGCGATATTTATGATGTCCCAGTTTTCTTTCCTGTTATAGCCTACATTTTTAAACTGTTGTTTATTTTACAGTACTCAGTCAAAGTCGCCAATCTTGTCATCATACATAATTGACCTGCGCAAGTTTGACGAGAAAATATCCAATGTCAAGGACTTCCAGTTTCTCCATGGTTACTACGAGCCAACCATCTTCATTCTATATGAACCGCTGATGACGTGGGCTGGGTATGTGAAGTTTTGTGTATTGTAACTATAGACTCTCTATGAGCAAGATCTTGATGATAGGACTTATAACACTGTAGATGGTGCATATAAAAGATCCCTTGCTAATAATGAAAAAAGGTAGCAGTTTTCCTCTCTAAGACTATATGTCGAAATTACCAAATGTTTGATATATCCAATAGCCGATGATTGATAAATCAGGTTCACCTGCATTTAGCATTGTTGGCGGAATTGACCAAAGTTTTTCAATTCCCTGCACTTGTTAAACAAACATTCATTCATTCATTCATTCATTCATTCATTCATTCATTCATTCATTCATTCATTCATTCATTTCCTGCACTTGTGCAATATGGATTTGGAACTTGTTCATTTGTATTTGAACTTTTTGAAGCTTTTATTTTAAATATAATTTTGATGGACATTTGGGAATGTCTGCTTTACACATGTTTTGGGGCCAGAATGTATCCCAGTGTTAAGGCACTCGCTTGACGCATGGTCGGTTTGGGATCGATCCACTGGGCTATTTCTTGTTCCATCCAGTGCACCACGACTGGTATACCAAATGCTGTGGGATTATGCATATAAAAGATCCCTTGCTGCTAATGGCAAAATGTAGCGGGTTTCCTCTCTAAGACTAAATGTCAAAATTACCAAATGTGTGACATCCAATAGCCAATGATTAGTAAATCAATGTGCTCTAGTGGTGTCGTTAAACAAAACAAACTTTAACCTTTGACAAATGTTTTAATATGTTTGGAAAAATGTTTTTTGTTTGAAAAGTTTAGAAGCACACTGCTAATGAAAATTATTTTGTCACTTTAATAGTTCTTAGACAGACACTGCTAATGAAAATGATTTTGTCACTTTTATAGTTCTTAGACAGACACTGCTAATGAAAATGATTTTGTCACTTTAATAGTTCTTAGACAGACAGACACTGCTAATGAAAATGATTTTGTCACTTTTATAGTTCTTAGACAGACAGACACTGCTAATGAAAATGATTTTGTCACTTTTATAGTTCTTAGACAGACACTGCTAATGAAAATGATTTTGTCACTTTAATAGTTCTTAGACAGACAGACACTGCTAATGAAAATGATTTTGTCACTTTAATAGTTCTTAGACAGACAGACACTGCTAATGAAAATGATTTTGTCACTTTTATAGTTCTTAGACAGACACTGCTAATGAAAATGATTTTGTCACTTTAATAGTTCTTAGACAGACAGACACTGCTAATGAAAATGATTTTGTCACTTTTATAGTTCTTAGACAGACACTGCTAATGAAAATGATTTTGTCACTTTAATAGTTCTTAGACAGACAGACACTGCTAATGAAAATGATTTTGTCACTTTTATAGTTCTTAGACAGACACTGCTAATGAAAATGATTTTGTCACTTTAATAGTTCGTAAACAGACAGACACTGCTATATACAGTGCTAATGAAAATGATTTTGTCACTTTAATAGTTATACAGACGCACACTGCTAATGAAAATGATTTTGTCACTTTATATTCTGTTACAGACGGACAGCTGTTCGGACAGACACCTGTAACATCGTTGCTATTTCTTTGAATTTACAACAAAAAGTCCATCCTGTCATTTGGTCACTAGGTAGTCTCCCCTTTGATTGCTTCATGGCCTTGGCAATACCGAAACCAATAGGTGAGTGTTCAGAACATGAGGAAATGTTTTATTTAACAACGCACTCAACACATTTTATTTACGGTTATATGGCGTCGGACATATGGTTATGGACCACACAGATATTGAGAGAGGAAACCCATTGTCGCCACTTCATGGGCGGCTATTTTCTTTTATAATCACCATCCCACAGATAGGATAGTACATATGGCCTTTGTTATACCATTTGTGGAGCACTGGCTGGAACGAGAAATAGCCCAATGGGTTCACTGACAGGGATCGATCCTAGACTGACCGAGCATCAAACTTTGTGTTTTTGGGGGTGGGATTTAGCTCAGTCAGTTGAGTGCTTGCTTGAGGTGCTTACATCGCAGGATCGAACCACCTCGGTGGATACGTTCAACTGATTGGGATTTTTTCTCGTTCCAACCAGTGCACCACAACTGGTCAAAGGGTGTGTTATGTGCTTTCCTGTTTGTGGGAAAGTGCATATAAAAGATCCCTTGCTGCATTAAAAAAATGTAGCGGGTATCCTCTGTTGACTATTTGTCATAATTACCAAATGTTTGACATCTAATAGCCGATGCTTAATTAATCAATGTGCTCTAGTGGTGTCGTTAAACAAAACAAACTTTCACTTTATGTTTTTCAACACACCCGTTATTAGTTTTCACAACCAACTTTGAATGAAACAAAGCGGAACCAGTTTGCTGTGTAGGTATTACAGTAATATTACGGAGAAGAAAAAACAGAATAATTGCAAAATGGTGGACTACTCTCATTTTAGCACATGTGGAAAGTGGTTGTCTGCTCTCAGTATTTCAATCTTTATTAATCTCCAGAACACACCTTTAAGTGTTGTATATGTTAATGTTCAGGGTTTCCCTCAGAGGGTATGGGCCTACCAAGGATAAAATTATGTACCCTAACATCATGGAGATTAATGGATTTTTTATTTTTTTATTTTTAGAGAGAGATTATAGTAAGAGAACTGCTGTTTAAAATTTGTCAGAGTACATGAAATGCAGTATTCAATTGAAAAAAAAGATTTCAATCCCATAACCACCTAAGAGGGGCACTTATGATCTGTTTAGTTTTTATAGCGTATCCTCAAATCGTTTTCTGGCAGAAAGCCTGATGTTAGGCAAACAAAACGAAAAAGTCAATCTCTGGTCAGACCAAAGTTCCAGGCCCCGTGCTTATAAACCTTAAAGTCTAGACTTTAATAAAGTCCAGACTTTAACGTCATGGCAACGCCATTCAAATAGCATTACGTTAAAGTCTGGACTTTTTTATAAGCACGGGCCCTGAATTAATGCAGCTTCTTTTTTTTCAATTTTTTTTTTTAAAAGCATGGATTGCACAGAAAAGGTGAGTATATTTCATACTGAAATTAGGGGCATATTTAAACTGAAATCAGAATGCACATCCTAGTTCATGTGCGATGGCATTTTGGCACCAAATGCAGTTTTACGTCATAGCAAGAAAAGCCCAGTAAAAATCCATGTCAAATACTTGGGGATGTTGATGTGCAAGGGTCAAAATCAGTGCACACGCTGACCAAAGACTAGAAATGTATTTTGTTTCACCTAACTTGTGTTGTCTTGTTCCAGGTGGTGTTCTGGTGTTTGCCGTCAACTCTCTGCTGTATCTCAGTCAAAGTGTGCCACCGTACGGCGTGTCGCTAAACAGCTTTGTCGATATCAGTTCATCGTTTCCTCTGCGTAAGTGAGCCCCAGTTTGGCAGTGGTATTTGTTCAGTTAATCTAGTTAATATATTGTAGAGACCAGTAGTTAGCTTAGAAAACATTTTTGTTGCTGAAAAAAAACTTACAGTTTTCTTTTAAATCAAGTTTTTGAGGATATGTGGGGAAAAAGGAATGCTGCACTTGTATCCAATTCACTTTCACCGATTAGATTTTTTGTTGTTGAAACAGCTCCTAAGATAACGTTGTTTAACATAACATGATAATTTAATTTTTTCTTGTTCCTTAGTATTTAAATTTTAAAAATCGAATACCATTTTATTAATGATCACATCCTTGGTAATGGTACGGAACAAAATTAAAACTAGTTTCAATAAATACTGATTGTGTAACTTATAACCCTGGCTACTATGTACATGAAACATATTTTAGGGTGATGTTTTTTTGCCCTAAAATTAAAACGTACTTGGACTATGTAATGCCGCAGGGATTAAAATAAGTCAAGAACAATTGTTAGGTTACCAGGAAGTTACCACATGTCAAGAAAATAGAGTGTGGCCCCTTTCTCCACGTGTCTCTTTAAACAAAAACTAGATTCTTATCATTTGTGTGTTGTTTATTTATGAATTACACACTGATGTACCAGTATAATGAGAATAGTGGTTATGAATGAATAACAAAGTATCAACATATTTATTGAGGGATAATAATGGAAATTGTAAACTTCATAAATGTGGCATAACCTATAGGTTGCCAAGCACATAATTGATGGTAACCTGTACATGGGTTACCAGCCTTGTAATTGATGATAACCTGTATGTGGGTTACCAGCCTTGTAATTGATTGTACATGGGTTACCAGCCTTGTAATTGATTGTACATGGGTTACCAGCCTTGTAATTGATGGTGACCTGTACATGGGTTACGAGCCTTGTAATTGATTGTACATGGGTTACCAGCCTTGTAATTGATTGTACATGGGTTACCAGCCTTGTAATTGATTGTACATGGGTTACCAGCCTTGTAATTGATTGAACATGGGTTACCAGCCTTGTAATTGATTGGACATGGGTTACCAGCCTTGTAATTGATTGTACATGGGTTACCAGCCTTGTAATTGATTGGACATGGGTTATACCGTTACCAGGTTTGTTTCAATGCCTGGTTTTTGTTTCACTGTGTGTATTTTTATTTTACTGAGTGTGTTTTTATTTCACTGTGTGTGTATTTGTTTCACCAAGTGTGTTTTCGTTTCAGGCCGACAAGACGTAAAACTGGCTCTAGACTGTACACAGGCCTGTTTGATTTCCTACGACAGATTGGTGCTCTCTCTTAAAGGAGGAGAATTGTAAATATATATAATTTTTTTTTTTTAAATTAATATTTCCACAAAAAGCTAAGATTTAATTTAACTCTCTATAAGCTAGATTTGCTGCTAGTGGAATGCCATTATTTCAGTCCAATTTTAGATCAGCATTTCTGCACTGTCATACTAATTGATAAACGCAAAATACTTATATAATTTTCTTAATTGGGTATGTTTTTAAACCACACATGAGTGTGAAGTATTCTCTGTGTGTATTTCTGTTTCAGGTACATGCTCTCTTTGTACCTCCTAGTATTACTGTGTGTTTTACATACATACTCTGTGTATTACTGTGTTTAACTGTGTTTTACATACATACTCTGTGTATTTCTGTGTTTTAGGTACATACTCTCTGTATTACTGTGTTTAACTGTGTTTTAGGTACATGCTCTCTTTGTACTTCCTAGTATTACTGTGTGTTTTACATACATACTCTGTGTATTTCTGTGTTTTAGGTACATACTCTCTGTATTACTGTGTTTAACTCTGTTTCAGGTACATGCTCTCTTTGTACTTCCTAGTATTACTGTGTGTTTTACATACATACTCTGTGTATTTCTGTGTTTTAGGTACATACTCTCTGTATTACTGTGTTTAACTCTGTTTCAGGTACATGCTCTCTTTGTACTTCCTAGTATTACTGTGTGTTTTACATACATACTCTGTGTATTTCTGTGTTTTAGGTACATACTCTCTGTATTACTGTGTTTAACTCTGTTTCAGGTACATGCTCTCTTTGTACTTCCTAGTATTACTGTGTGTTTTACATACATACTCTGTGTATTTCTGTGTTTTAGGTACATACTCTCTGTATTACTGTGTTTAACTGTGTTTTAGGTACATTACTCTGTGTGTTACTGTGTTTAACTGTCTTTTAGGTTCATACTCTGTGTATTACTGTGTTTTAGGTACATTACTCTCTGTATTACTGTGTTTAACTGTGTTTTAGGTTCGTGCTGACACTGGTTGTGGATGGGATGCGATCTGTGAGAAGTTTTCACTTTGATAAAGCCGCGTCTAGCGTCCTCACTACCTGTGTATGTATGATAAGCTACAGTAGGACGTAAATATGGATTGTCATTGTATATGCTAGCTAGTATGTGCACAGTATTACAACACCATCAAAATGAACCCCGGTTTACAATTAGGCCAGTATTTTTTAAGTTTTAGGTTTACGAACAAGAACTTTTGTGCACAAAGGTAGGAGGAAGGAAAGAAACCCTGTTTGGGGTGTATCAGTAGGGGTGATTTTTTTTCTTCTCACTGTTACCTTACGAAATGCACCACAATAGACTAGAATGGTAACTTTTTTTTTCTTTAGAGCTATTTGTGGAAGTCAGCGGCAAAAAAAAAAGAAGAAAAAAAGTGAAAAATACGACTTTTTATTTTTTTTATTTGAGCAAAATTTACGTTGGCAGGTTCGTAAACCGAATAATAAAAAAATACTGGCCTTAGGATAGTTTACAGGGGACTGTATTTCAAAATCTTGGGTAACTGGAAGTCAGTTCACATGTTTTTACCTACATAACTGATTGTTCGATTATGTATATTGTGTTTGTGTGGCCAGCGAGATACATAGAGATTATTACCCAAGCTTGTGTGTCATACGGATTTTACGAAACGAGTGTCAGGATTCTTGTTGTACCCGAGTGAGAGCGATGGTAATACATGAATCCTGACACGAGTTTCATAAAATCAGTACGATTCACACGCAAGTGTAATAATTTCTTTATTATCCATAATATTTTTTTTTTTATGAATAACAAGCTAGGACCATGTCTCCAGAAAGAGATGAGGAAAATGACGCCATTTTGGTAAGCGGTTATACAGAGCTTTGACTGGGGAAGCCACATTCTGTTATGACGTCGCTTCCCAAAATTACATCATTCATTGTGCACGTAAAATCATTATGACACACGTGTGTCATATTGTTTATATTTTCCTGTATATCTTGATAATAAATAACCCTAATACACTTGCACTACACTTTTGTACTACACAGACTTTTGAAATGGAACAAAAAGATTTTTGCAGTGAGGTAACATTCTTCATTTTGACAGTTTGACTATAAGTATTGAACAATCAGTGTCAAACATGTTTGAAATACATGGATGTTTTTCTAGTATACACAAATAAAGTTCAGTGATCATAAAGTTTGTAACTTATAATTTTAGAACATAGTGGTTCACCATAAAGTGAATTTGACTTCTATACAAAGTTTTAAAATATACTTACCTTGATTTTATGTATTGTATTATACTTTTCCCCCACAGCTCATTACATTGTGGTTTGTTGTGCTGGCGTCTCGTTAAACATTCATTCATTCATTCATTCATTCATTCATTCATTCATTCATTTGTTAATTTAATCTTGTGTAACCAACGGGAAGAGAACGACAGTTCACGTGAAGTGTTGTGCCCTGTAGTGGTTCACCACAACGGCCAAACCGAATGGTGGTTCTCGTGAATTTAATCTTGTGTAACCAACGGAAAGAGAACGACAGTTCACGTGAAGTGTTGTGCCCTGTAGCGGTTCACCACAACGGCCAAACCGAATGGTGGTTCTCGTGAATTTAATCTTGTGTAACCAACGGAAAGAGAACGACAGTTCACGTGAAGTGTTGTGCCCTGTAGTGGTTCACCACAATGGCCAAACCGAATGGTGGTTCTCGTGAATTTAATCTTGTGTAATCAACGGAAAGAGAACGACAGTTCACGTGAAGTGTTGTGCCCTGTAGTGGTTCATCACAACGGCCAAACCGAATGGTGGTTCTCGTGAATTTAATCTTGTGTAACCAACGGAAAGAGAACGACAGTTCACGTGAAGTGTTGTGCCCTGTAGTGGTTCATCACAACGGCCAAACCGAATGGTGGTTCTCGTGAATTTAATCTTGTGTAACCAACGGAAAGAGAACGACAGTTCACGTGAAGTGTTGTGCCCTGTAGTGGTTCACCACAATGGCCAAACCGAAGGGTGGTTCTCGTGAATTTAATCTTGTGTAACCAACGGAAAGAGAACGACAGTTCACGTGAAGTGTTGTGCCCTGTAGTGGTTCACCACAACGGCCAAACCGAAGGGTGGTTCTCGTGAATTTAATCTTGTGTAACCAACGGAAAGAGAACGACAGTTCACGTGAAGTGTTGTGCCCTGTAGTGGTTCACCACAACGGCCAAACCGAAGGGTGGTTCTCGTGAATTTAATCTTGTGTAACCAACGGAAAGAGAACGACAGTTCACGTGAAGTGTTGTGCCCTGTAGTGGTTCACCACAACGGCCAAACCGAAGGGTGGTTCTCGTGAATTTAATCTTGTGTAATCAACGGGAAGAGAACGACAGTGTTGTGCCCTGGTTTATCATTGAAGGAAAGGAATATTTGTTTAATCATATGTAGTTAGGTTTTTAATTTTACTGTTAGTAGTAGTATAACAAATAAGAATTACACTAGAATGCCATATGTATGGCAAACTTATGATTGATTAATTATCGGCTATTACGTGGAGGGGTGGGGGAAGCTCAATTAGTTAAGAATAGATTTAGTTAATATAGCTTATAGCTTAAATGACAAATTTTATATATATATATATATATATATATATATATATATCCATCCATAGACAGGATATTGCTTTACTATTGTGATTCTTTTTGTTTTCAGATGTGTTTGTGTGATGACGGATTTCTCTTTCTCGGATCTCGATTGGGAAACTCGCTCTTGTTAAAATACAACGAAAAAGCTCAGGATAAAGTGGAGAAAGTGGAAGCAGACAAAAAATCTGTAAATATTTGTTGAACTCTCCCTCCGCACTGACATGTCACTGAACTGATTGTTAGATGTCATTTTAATGTTCTCTCAGAGCTAGAATAATGTCCTTTAATTAACCAAGTGCAAATTCGGGGGGGGGCTGCTAGGTCCCCCTATTTTTGGTGAAACAATATATATTACAGAAAACACAAAAATGCAAAGTTATCCTGTCCACCTGTCAAGGCTGTTTAAATTCTATTTTCAAACACTACAACAGGTTTTGGTCCCCCTCTATTAAAACATCCTGGATTATTGCCTGCTAACTACAGCAAAACCTGTCTAAACTAGATCACGCTGAGGAACTAATATTTAGACAGGATCCTGTGTTTAGAGGGTCACGTTTTAGAATTTAGAAAATTCAGGACCATGAATCTTGGCCAGTTATGACAGGATTCCAGTTAGTTCAGGGTTCGGTTTAGACAGGTTTCACTGTGTATGTGTTTTTGATTGTTGAAATATTTTTTTAAATTGCTATATTTTAAGTTCACTATTCACTATTTAGTACTTATTAAGGTGCTGCATGTTAGGTTTTAAAATTGATTTGTTGTTGTGCTTATTATCATTTTGTGCTAGATTAATTAATTTTATTTTTTAATGACTTGTGTTCATGAAATAATCTCAGTTAAATAGAGATGTTAAAACTTCTGACCCTTCCGAAGTACATATTTTATTCTGTTTTGCATAAGGTATTAAATAACTAAAAGATATCACAGTGACACATTTGATTGAAGTGTTCGGATCTGTACATGGGACATGGGGAGTGGGGGTGGGGGGTGGAATGGGAAGAACCACACATCAGAGGGCAAGTTTTGTCTGCAAAATTAAAATTTTTTAAATTAATTACTACAAACACCAGCACTGTTGTAAGTAATGTGTATTGACACAGTAAAAATGCTTCAATAGCTGAAATTATTTAGTCTGTCAAGTAACTAGGGAGACCAGATTTTATACATATACATAATGTATTTGTTGGTATTCTCTGTTTTAGGTTCATGTGTTTTCCTTTATTTGACACCCAATAGCCAATGTGTACATTTGTGTTGATGGGGCGTTGTTAAACATTCATTCATTCATTCATTCATTCATTCATTCATTCATTCATTCATTCATTCATTCATTCATTCATTCATGCATTCATTCATTCATTCATTCATTCATTTATTCATTCTGTTTTAGGGTGAACCGGCTGCCAAAAAACGACGAGGGGAAGGTGCAGACCAGCTTGGTAGGTTTAATTTGTTCTTATTGGTGGTGTGTACTGTACTGTCTATGGGTAAGTGTATATAAAAGCCCAATGCTGTTTATGGAAAAATGTATCGAGGTTCCTTTGAAGACTGCTTGTTAGAATTATCAAATGTTTGACATCCAGTAGCCATCGATTAATTTGCTGTAGTGAGGCTATGAAACTTCAACTAACTAAAAATATTTTAAGACCATTTGTAAGAATTATTAAATAAATATGTGACGTCAAATAGTCAATGATTAATTAACCTTTGTGCTCCAGTAATGTTAAGCAAAAATAAATTTGTTATCTGTAGATACACCAAGCCATCCTGGAGGTCCATTATAGTTGAATACTGTGTTTGTGTAATTTTCAAAATGAACAACGAATTCACTCACATTTTCTAATTGACTGTCATCAACATAGTTCCTCTATGAAACCTATTCTTATTTGCGTCTAACTCTGGTCCACTGCTTATAAAACCTTTACCAGGGCTTCTAGATTTTTATAAAAATCCACTAGCCATGGGATCAGTGATTTTAAAAATGTACTAGCCATGATTAAAAATTCACTAGCCCTACTTTAAATAAATACAATTTTAGTAATCGTAATAATCTGATATGTCACCTAAAGAGGGAGATTTGAGTGAGTGAGTATTTTTAACATGCCCATATACCTCTAAGGTTTCAGGCATGTCTGTCGTAGGCCAAGTCTCTGGAGATTGAGCTTTAAAATCCTTAGATCGGGGTGGAAAGAGGGGGCTGGATATTCATATTTACAAAATATGTAACTCCAGTATTTGACATGAGTTTTTTCCCCACTAGCCGTCGGGCTAGTTATAGTAATTATTTACTAGCCCAACATTGAATATCACTAGCCATGGGAGTGGGGCTACCATAATCTAGACGCCCTGCCTTTACAGTCTATGCTTAGATTTCTAAACTTTCAAAGACAAGTTTTTAAGTTTGTTTTTGTTAAACGAAATGCTAGAGCACATTGATATATTAATCATCGGCTATTGGATGTCAAACATTTGGTAATTCTGACATATAGTCTTAAAGATGAAAGTCGCTACGTTTTCCCATTATTAGCACTGTTGTATTCACAGTTCCCACAGACAGGATAGCACATACAATGGTCTTTGATATACCAGTCATGGTTCTCTGTGAGTGGAACATGATATAGCCCAATTAGGCTCACCGCCATGGATCGACCCCAGACCGACCACGCATCAGGCACGTGTTTTACCACTGGGCTATGTCTCACCCCCGTATAACTTTCAACACTAGCTCTGAGTGAGCAGATACTTCAGAAATTGCAGTTATTTTCTATAAAATATCACTCATTATATACAAAAAAACCCACCAAATTAAAGTAAAATTTATCAGTGTTTTTAAATTTGCCATTTGCAAATTTGGCGAGTGGCAGATAGAGCTGGGCGGTATTGAAATTTGAGGTTCGGTATCGATATCGGTATTTTAGGGGTGATTTACCTCGGTATCGGTACGGTATTCGGTATTGACATGATACCGATATCGAGCGCTATTTTTGGTATACTCGGCTTTAAATGCATGCCTGTGTTATGGCTCACCCGCTAATTTCATCTAAATACAATTAAATTCCATACACAAGGCTCTCGTCTGATTTATACCACCCCATTTTTCAATACCGAAATTTCGGTATTTTGAAATTTGCTCGGTACGGTAAATCGGTATTGACATAATACCGATACCGAACGGTATATACGGTATACCGCCCAGCTCTAGTGGCAGAACTAGCCCAGAGTTTTCCAATTTTTGTTTGTTTGTTTCAGCATCGGATGTTTCAGAAATAGAAACCCTGGACTTGGAGGTGTACGGTACAAGTGAAAATCAAGGGCCGACCACCATTGCATCGTATGTATTCGAGGTATGTTAGACGAATTGGACGTGTCAGTTTAAAGTTAATGTTAAAGTTTGTTTTGTTTAACGACGCCACTAGAGCACATTGATTTATTAATCATCGACTATTGAATGTCAAATATTTGTTAATTTTGATATATATTGTTAGTTTGTTTCGTTTAACAACACCACTAGACATATAGTCTTAGAAAGGAAACCCGCTACACTTTACCATTAATAGCAAGGCATCTCTTATTTTCACCATTTTAAAGAGACTGTCCTCAGTTTGCTGCCAGGAGAGGCCCTTTATAGGTTTAACTTTATAATAAAATTATGAACCGTAAGCTGTACGGTTTACCACTGGGCTACGTCTCTTCCCTCAATTTAAAGAGACTGTCCTCAGTTTGCTGCCAGGAGAGGCCCTTTATAGGTTTAACTTTATAATAAAATTATGAACCGTAAGCTGTACGGTTTACCACTGGGCTACGTCTCTTCCCTCAATTTAAAGAGACTGTCCTCAGTTTGCTGCCAGGAGAGGCACTTTATAGGTTTAACTTTATAATAAAATTATGAACCGTAAGCTGTACGGTTTACCACTGGGCTACGTCCCTTCCCTCAATTTAAAGAGACTGTCCTCAGTTTGCTGCCAGGAGAGGCACTTTATAGGTTTAACTTTATAATAAAATTATGAACCGTAAGCTGTACGGTTTACCACTGGGCTACGTCTCTTCCCTCAATTTAAAGAGACTGTCCTCAGTTTGCTGCCAGGAGAGGCACTTTATAGGTTTAACTTTATAATAAAATTATGAACCGTAAGCTGTACGGTTTACCACTGGGCTACGTCTCTTCCCTCAATTTAAAGAGACTGTCCTCAGTTTGCTGCCAGGAGAGGCACTTTATAGGTTTAACTTTATAATAAAATTATGAACCGTAAGCTGTACGGTTTACCACTGGGCTACGTCTCTTCCCTCAATTTAAAGAGACTGTCCTCAGTTTGCTGCCAGGAGAGGCACTTTATAGGTTTAACTTTATAATAAAATTATGAACCGTAAGCTGTACGGTTTACCACTGGGCTACGTCTCTTCCCTCAATTTAAAGAGACTGTCCTCAGTTTGCTGCCAGGAGAGGCACTTTATAGGTTTAACTTTATAATAAAATTGTGAACCGTAAGCTGTACGGTTTACCACTGGGCTATGTCTCCTCCCTCAATTTAAAGAGACTGTCCTCAGTTTGCTGCCAGGAGAGGCACTTTATAGGTTTAACTTTATAATAAAATTATGAACCGTAAGCTGTACAGTTTACAGGCCCTGTGATTTCATAGAAACGAACATTTCCAGGACCATGTCAGTAAAATCTCACAACCAAAATTTTGTTTCCCATGATTATTATATTGAGTACGACTATTCAACGAAAAAAATATATAATATTATATAATTAAAATAGTGTTTTCCCTAGCTTGTTTTAGCATGGTGCAGCACCATTCCTCAGTAGTCTAGCGTCATCTTGCCTTAATCAGCACCATTACTAATTAATTATAAAATTGCCTTTATAAAACACCCAAAAAGGTATTAATTAATAAAATGTGCCTTTTATATCTTCTGCCATTCGTTTATTAAAGCAAGCACATAAATTACATTAATGTTTATTTCAATTAATTTTTGTGTACTTTTAATGAAAGACAAGTGCCTTGAAAATAGTGAAAATGCCCCAAAAGTGTAGAGTAGATGGGGGAAATCATCCAAATTACATCACTATGCAATAGAAAATCATATAAACTGTGTCAAGAGAAAATCATACAAACTGTGTCGCTATTCAAGAGAAAATCATACAAACTGTGTCGCCATTCAAGAGAATATCATACAAACTGTGTCGCCATTCAAGAGAAAATCATACAAACTGTGTCGCCATTCAAGAGAAAATCATACAAACTGTGTCGCCATTCAAGAGAAAATCATACAAACTGTGCCGCCATTCAAGAGAAAATCATACAAACTGTGTCGCCATTCAAGAGAAAATCATACAAACTGTGTCGCCATTAAAGAGAAAATCATACAAACTGTGTCGCCATTCAAGAGAATATCATACAAACTGTGTCGCCATTCAAGAGAAAATCATACAAACTGCGTCGCCATTCAAGAGAAAATCATACAAACTGCGTCGCCATTCAAGAGAAAATCATACAAACTGCGTCGCCATTCAAGAGGAAATCATACAAACTGCGTCGCCATTCAAGAGGAAATCATACAATCTGTGTCGCCATTCAAGAGAATATCATACAAACTGTGTCGCCATTCAAGAGAAAATCATACAAACTGTGTCGCCATTCAAGAGGAAATCATACAAACTGTGTCGCCATTCAAGAAGAAATCATACAAGCTGTGTCGCCATTCAAGAGAATATGATACAAACTGTGTCGCCATTCAAGAGAAAATCATACAAACTGTGTCGCCATTCAAGAGAAAATCATACAAACTGTGTAGCCATTCAAGAGAATATGATACAAACTGTGTCGCCATTCAAGAGAAAATCATACAAACTGTGTCGCCATTCAAGAGAAAATCATACAAACTGTGTCGCCATTCAAGAGAAAATCATACAAACTGTGTCGCCATTCAAGAGAAAATCATACAAACTGTGTCGCCATTCAAGAGAATATCATACAAACTGTGTCGCCATTCAAGAGAAAATCATACAAACTGTGTCGCCATTCAAGAGAAAATCGTACAAACTGTGTCGCTATTTATGGGGCTGGATGTAGCCCAATGGTATCGTGCTCACCTGATGTGTGGTTCATCTAGGATCGATCCCTGTTGGTGGCCCATTGGGCGATTTCTCATTCCAGCCATTGCACCATGACTGGTATATCAAAGACTGTGGTATGTGCTATCCTGTCCCTGGGATGGTGCATATAAAAGACTCCATGCTGCATTATAAAAAATGTAGCAGGTTTCTTCTGATGATTACGAGTCAGAACTACCAAATGTTTAACATCTTATTAACCGATGATTAATTAATCATTGTGCTCTAGTGGTTTTGTTAAAGAAAACAAACTTCTATGCCCCTGTTCAAGATAGTTAACTCTTGGTCATTTTCCATTTTAGCCAAACATCTATTTTAATGCAGGATTTTTAATAATTTGATAAGCTGTTGATTAATAAATCAATGTGCTTTAGTGGTGTTAATCAAAACAATTTTTAACATTAACAGTCATGTAAATAATGTAATTAATATTAGTAACTGAAAACTTATGTGGACAGATACAAATTGATTGATTGAAACACATTTTATTGCTTTTTAAAAGAACAAATGTATTAGGCACAAGTTATACAATTTACTAACTTACTAGGCCTTGTAACATACGGAGAAGGCCTAGTAAGTTGTATTACTTGAGCCTAATCCATTTGATACAGCTGGGAGTTAAAATCATTAACAACCATGTAAATAATGCTATAATTAATATCAGTCTGGTTTGTACCCAGTACGTGAAGAGAGTGTGTACAAGAGGTGGAGTTTTTTAACAGGTCTGTGACAACATCTGGAACATCGCCCCGTGTGGACAGATACAGATGGGAGATCCTGCCTTCTTGTCTGAAGAGTTCAGCAGTACTCTGGATCCTGACCTTGAACTTGTCACCACCTCGGGCTATGGGAAGAATGGAGCTCTGTCAGTGCTGCAGGTGCGTGTTCATTGCAATCTTTTACTCATTTTGTATTTACCCTTTACAATGCAAAAAGGCGATATATAAAGAAATATATATAACTAAGCCAAGGGTCTTTAAAAAATAACATTTAATTGATTAACGAATTAGGTTTTTGTCGATTTAATAAATGAAATATATTTATGAAAATTCCACTTTAATTTGGTGCTTTGTTGAATGTAATTTCTTTTCAACATTACCTGTCCTCAACAAGTGTACCTCCCCCCCCAACCCCACCCACAGGGAAAAAGAAAGAAGTTATAGTCACATGACCAGAACTATAGGGAGCATACAGTAGAAGAATTTTAGGCCATCCCATTGGCTGTTGGGATGTTCGGGCCAGACCACTTGTGTGTGTGGGGGGGGGAGGGGGGTGCACTTGTTTGGGACAGGTAATGTATCTGTAAAAAAGAAAACACTCCAAGTTTTCTCCATTATTAACTTGTGACACATTTCCTTTGTGAGCCAGTGTTGATTCTTGTTATTACAGAGAAGCATCAGACCGCAGGTCGTCACGACCTTTGAGCTGCCCGGCTGTATTGATATGTGGACAGTGTTCAGCTCCAGCACGGCCAAGGATGAGGTTAGACACTTTTCACACACCTTGACAGGAAACATTTTGATTAGCAACAATTATAGAGAATTGAAAATTGATGATCAGCTATTGTTTAAAGGCATACTGTCATGGATTTAAGACCCGTATTTCTCTAAAAATGGATAATAAATAAAAATTACATTAATTGTTGGACACCAAATCTCGCATCACCTTAACTGAAACATGATGGAGTGAAATCCATGTCATCCCTCTCGGCTATTTTTTGTTTTTGAATTATGGACCATTGCCATAATTCAGTTATTTTTTTTACAAAATGTCATTAATAAATGGAGTATGGTGGTTATGAAGATGGTTGAATAAAGTACATTTAGGGACAAATCGAATTATTTTTGTTCATGTAATACTTTGTTAGACCATTAAATAGGTCTGTGTTCTGTGACAATATGCCTTTAATGTTTTAAAATTGTGTAGCGATCTCTGAAACTTGCGTATCGAATTGTGATGTGATACTGAACAAAATGTTCTCTGCTTATCAGATTCATCAGCATATTGGAGACAGTAAAAGAATCAATATAATTTATATGTATACATGGAAAAAAGTTCTTGTGCACCAGAAAAAAACTGATATCAAAACAACTTAAAGTTTGTAAATGGTTGTAGTGTT
Source organism: Gigantopelta aegis (assembly GCF_016097555.1). Taxonomy (NCBI): domain Eukaryota; kingdom Metazoa; phylum Mollusca; class Gastropoda; order Neomphalida; family Peltospiridae; genus Gigantopelta; species Gigantopelta aegis. Next base: position 17,183,915 of record NC_054712.1, read on the forward strand.
ATAACTGGTGTGGACACAACGGAATTGTGGAAATCATCTCATATTGTTTATGAATAACTGATAAATAATCTTTTGAAAATGATTTGATTTTACCTTCAATACCATTCAATATATACCTTGTGCAGTACATGCACAGTCACTTTTTCCAGTAGTATATATATATATTTATTAGTGTAATTAAGTGATAGTTAATTCAGTTATTCTGAAAAATCATCCAAATATATTGCATAATAAATATACAAGAAAGTAAATTCAACAGATTTATTTCATGTACTGTGAGGTTTTAATTTTTAAAATTTTGTTTAGATGATGGTGAAGATTGAAATGATGTGTCATGTTTATTTGGAGGTTTTTATTTCAGACCAGCAAGGCTGATGTTGTGGGTGATGGTGAAGATTGAAATGATGTGTCATGTTTATTTGGAGGTTTTTATTTCAGACTAACAAGGCTGATGTTGTGGGTGATGGTGAAGATTGAAATGATGTGTATTGGAGGTTTTTATTTCAGACTAACAAGGCTGATGTTGTGGGTGATGGTGAAGATTGAAATGATGTATATTGGAGGTTTTTATTTCAGACTAGTAAGGCTGATGTTGTGGGTGATGGTGAAGATTGAAATGATGTGTATTGGAGGTTTTTATTTCAGACTAGTAAGGCTGATGTTGTGGGTGATGGTGAAGATTGAAATGATGTGTATTGGAGGTTTTTATTTCAGACTAGTAAGGCTGATGTTGTGGTTGATGGTGAAGATTGAAATGATGTGTATTGGAGGTTTTTATTTCAGATTAGCAAGGCTGATGTTGTGGGTGATGGTGAAGATTGAAATGATGTGTATTGGAGGTTTTTATTTCAGACTAGTAAGGCTGATGTTGTGGGTGATGGTGAAGATTGAAATGATGTATATTTGGAGGTTTTTATTTCAGACTAGTAAGGCTGATGTTGTGGGTGATGGTGAAGATTGAAATGATGTATATTTGGAGGTTTTTATTTCAGACCAGCAATGCTGATGTTGTGGGTGATGGTGAAGATTGAAATGATGTGTATTGGAGGTTTTTATTTCAGACCAGCAATGCTGATGTTGTGGGTGATGGTGAAGAAGAAAACAAGACAGATATTACCGGAGGCCATGCTTATCTTATCTTGAGTCGAGCAGAAACCAGCATGGTCAGTTTTGTTATAGCTTTACATTCTCACATGATTATACCACTTGTTTATAAACTGTGGATACCGTAAATCCTTACATAGAAGCCTAGGATTCTTTCCTGTTTTGTGGGACACTTTAGAAGCCTAGGATTCTTTCCTGTTTTGTGGGACACTTTAGAAGCCTAGGATTCTTTCCTGTTTTGTGGGACACTTTAGAAGCCTAGGATTCTTTCTTGTTTTGTGGGACACTCAGACCCAGCCTCTGTTCAAGACATGCTATTATATTTTTCATAAACTATTTTCTAAAATATCTGTATTTTTTAAAAAGAATAACAAAGTCAATCACCTATCTCACATTCTTTTGTGTAAAGATTGTAGTATTAAAAAATATTATTACTATATAAACAAACGTTTATTAATATTATGATGTCATGCAACCAAAAGTTACTAATATAATGCAGCCAAACGAGTTCAATAATTTCGTTTTAACGGCCTTACACTTCTAGTGAAGATATATTCGTATTCATCACTTCATATTCATGATATGTATTATATTGGCCAATGGGTGTATTGGAAGGAAATGTTTTATTTAATGACGTACTCAACACATTTTATTGACGGTTATATGGCGTCGGACATATGGTTACGGACCACACAGATATTGAGAGAGGAAACCCGCTGTCGACACTTGATGGGCTACTCTTTTCAATTAGCAGACAGGATAACACATACCACAGCCTTTGATATATCAGTCATGGTGCACTGGCTGGAGCAGGAAATAGCCCAATCGGCCCACCGACGGGGATTGATCCCAGACCAACCCATACATCAAGCGAGCACTTTACCTCTGGGCTACATCCTGCCCCATGTGTGCATTGGTTAAAAGTCTTGACAGCTCAGAACAGTTTACTCTATATGACTAATATGTGGTTATTGTCTCTCTTTGTCAAGCCAGGGAACCTGATGCTACTGCCATATAGGAGTCTAGTATATATCCCTTCCAATAGACATGAAAATACATGTCATGGCCTTTCATATGCCAGGCATGGAGTCCAGGGACGTACTGGTTGCCACATGTCATAATAGTCATATAGACACTAAATGTGTTAAAGTGACGGACCCTGGTTTTTAAACACTATGGCATATTTTTCACTATTAAAGCTACTTAAATTAGAAGTAACTACATTTTAGTGTTTAGAATATTCATTTTAATACACACCTGAAGTGGTTCTGCTTATCCAGGTTTTTCTAATACTCCAAATGCAGTTTTCATCATTCTGAAAATGCACGTTCGTCTGAGAAGCAGTGGTTATCACGACGAGCTATAGTTAGTTTTAGATGGTATTTTCCTGTTTCAATGTCACAAACTGTGGCTTCTCTCTGTTATAACCGTATCCAAATGTGTTGCAGGTTTGTAGTGTTGCAGGTCTGTAGTGTCTGTATAGATGTGCGGTCGGTGTGGAATCGATCTCCATCGGTGGGCCCATTGGGCTATTTCTCGTTCCAGCCAGTGCACCACGACTGGTATATCAAAGGCCGTGGTATATGCTACCTTGTCTGTGGGATGGTGCATATAAAAGATGCCTTGCTGCTTACGGAAAAGAGTAGCCCATGAAGTGGCGACAGCGGGTTCCCTCTCTCAATATCTGTGTGGTCCTTAACCATCTCTGATGCCATATAACAGTAAATAAAATGTGTTGAGTGCGTCGCTAAATAAAACATTTCCTCCCTTCCTTAGTGTCTGCGTAAACTAGGGTCTGTACCTTTAAGTTATTATTAACTCAAGATTTGATTCGTTGATTGCGTGTTTTGTGTTCAGATTCTTCAGACCGGTCAGGAAATCATGGAGTTGGATCACAGCGGCTTCAGCACGGAGACGGCCACCATCTTCGCTGGCAACATCGGCGACAACAACTACATCCTGCAGGTGTCCACCAACGGCGTCCGCCTTCTGGAGGGAGGTAACCCTCATTATTCGTCCACAGTGGCACTTAACACACCATAATCACTTTGTACTTAATCATGATCATTATTGGTTTTCTTTAAAATAATCACCATTACTGGTTTTGTTTGGGATAATCTAATTTGATTAATTGGTTTATGATGATGTAATGTGATGTATGTGTGTTTCAGTGAAACAATTTCAAGTCTCTCCTATGGACAGGGGTTGAACATTAGATTAACATGATGTAATGTGATGTATCTGTGTTTCAGTGAAACAACTTTAAGTCATTCCTATGGACGTGTTGAACATTAGGTTAATATGATGTAATATGTATCTGTGTTTCAGTGAAACAACTTCAGCTAATTTCTATGGACAGGGGTTGAACATTAGATTAACATGATGTAATGTGATGTATGTGTGTTTCAGTCAAACAACTGCAAGTCATTCCTATGGACGTGTTGAACATTAGGTTAATATGATGTAATATGTATCTGTGTTTCAGTGAAACAACTTCAGCTAATTTCTATGGACATGGGTTGAACATTAGATTAACATGATGTAACATGATGTATGTGTGTTTCAGTGAAACAACTTAAGTCATCCCTATGGACATGGGTTGAACTTTAGATTAACATGATGTACTGGTATGTGTGTTTCAGTGAAACAACTTCAAGTCATTCCTATGGACATGGGTTGAACTTTAGGTTAACATGAAGTAATATGATGTTTCAGTCAAACAACTTCAAGTCATTCCTATGGACATGGGTTGAACATTATGTTAACGTGATGTATCTGTGTTTCAGTGAAACAACTTCAAGTCATTCCTATGGACATGGGTTCGCCGATCATCAGCTGCAGCATTGCGGACCCGTACATTCTGATCATGAGCGAGGAAGGGCAGATAATGCTGCTCACACTCAAAGAAGACAGCTACGGCTCGGGGGTCCGACTTGCCGTCATTAAACCACAGAACCTAACGGAGGTACGTACATACAGCATGGTGCAGTGGCGCCATTTACTAAAATATTTTGTTTAGCGACACCACTAGAGCACATTGATTTGTTAATCATCGGCTGTTGGATGTCAGACATTTGGTAATTGTGACCTATAGTCTTAGAGTGGAAAGTCGCTACATTTTTCAATTAGTAGCAAGGTATCTTTTATATGGACCATCCCACAGACAGGATAGCACATACCACAGCCTTTGATATACCAGTTGTGGTGCACTGGCTGGAACGAGACATAGCCCAGTAGACCCACAGACGGGGTTCGATCCTAGACTGACTGTTCATCAAGTGAGTGCTTTACCACTTGGCTACGTCGTGCCCCCCTTCATTAAAATAAACTATACCAGTTATTAAGCTGACATTCCTTTCTTCCCTCCTGCAACAGTTTACTCTTATTTACATTTAAATTAATTTATCCTGCAACCACTGTTTCTATGAACAGATTATGATGACCGATTAAAACAGTCATAAACATATACTAGCAGATTATGATTTTGACGTCACTCATATGACATCACACATAATTGCTCATTTAACCTCTAGGTCATAGTACAATGTGGCAGAAATAACAAATAACAGCTTCCCCCCTTAATTTTTACGGTCTGCAGGATAAAGATAATAACTTGTTACTGACGTCGGATATCTGCTTTATCCTGTTCAGGCCAAATGAGAAATTCCCATTCTTACCTTCACAGGATAAAGCAGATATCCGACGTCATTATCTAGTTATTCTCTATTAAACCTTGACTTTGAAAATTAATGACATTGAGTTTGGCTAAAAACAAACTAGTGAAAATTACATTGAAATCAATGGCTCCATGATATGTTACATGTAGTATAATTTTGTGTATCATACTGGATAACTCCAAATCACAGTTCTATCAGATGTATAAAGAATTAATATTTCTAATACTAAACTATATTTTAACCAAAAATATTGTATAATGTTGTAAGAGGATCATGTTATTTTAAACAAAACTTTTAAACACTTGTATTTTTTTAGTGCCATCTATTTCTATAAGATATCATGTTCCCAGTAAACTCCTGCAGATTTAATTTTTTTAATTTGTCTGCTCAGAACCCCAAGATCCTGGCAATGTGTACGTACAAGGACATCAGTGGTCTGTTCACGACGTCGTCAATCAAAGGTGAAGAAGAGAGACCAGTGGACAAGCCCAGCAAGTCAACGCTGGAAACGGTCCTGCCAATGGATCACAGGTGACTTTTCTCTTTAAATAGACTAATTGCAATGGATCACAGGTGACTTTTCTCTTTAAATAGACTAATTACAATGGATCACAGGTGACTTTTCTCTTTAAATAGAGTAGTTACAATGGATCACAGGTGACTTTTCTCTTTAAATAGAGTAGTTAAATGGATCACAGGTGACTTTCACTTTAAATAGACTAGTTAAATGGATCACAGGTGACTTTTCTCTTTAAATAACTAATTATGATGGATCACAGGTGACTTTTCTCTTTAAATAGACTAGTTACAATGGATCACAGGTGACTTTTCTCTTTAAATAGACTAGTTACAATGGATCACAGGTGACTTTTCTCTTTAAATAGACTAATTACAATGGATGACATGTGACTTTTCACAATGGATCACAGGTGACTATTCTCTTTAAATAGATTAGTTACAATGGATCACAGGTGACTTTTCTCTTTAAATAGACTAATTACAATGGGTCACAGGTGACTTTTCTCTTTAAATAGATTAGTTACAATGGATCACAGGTGACTTTTCTCTTTAAATAGATTAGTTACAATGGATCACAGGTGACTTTTCTCTTTAAATAGACTAATTACAATGGATCACAAATGACTTTTCTCTTGACTAATTACAATGGATCACAGGTGACCTTTCTTGAAATAGACAAATTACAATGGATCACAGGTGATTTTTGTCTCTAAATGCTTTAAATATACTAGTTACAATGGATCACAGGTGACTTTTCTCTCTAAATGCTTTAAATAGACTAGTTACAATGAATCACAGGTGACTTTTCTCTCTAAATGTTTTAAATAGACTAGTTACAATGGATCGCAGGTGACGTTTCTCTTTAAATAGACTAATTACATCACTGGAAACTGTCCTGCCAATAAATAACAGCAAGGACAGCACATACCATGGACTTTGATATCCAGCAGTTGTTACTATAGATGGTGTTTGTGATTTCAGCACAATAGATGACGAGGATGAGCTGTTGTATGGGGAATCTGACACCTCAGTGTTTACGTCATCCTTTGATCTCGGCAGCAAGGACAGCGGCAAAGACAAGTAGGTTACCATCATGTGGATGTAACACGTGCAATGGTATTTTATTTTATTACTTAAAATTGTCATAGGTTTATTCTCTTAACTCTGTGGATATCTCAACACTAGTGGTTAGATAATTGCTGTCATATAAATATTGCCTGCATAACAAATAATGATCAGATGTTTGTATGTTGTGGTACAGATTTATTGATTCAAGCGTAGTAAAAGATTCTCAGATATGTATACATATAAAACTTTAATATATGGGTGTTTTTAATTATTATAAAGGGCGAAACGTAGCTCAGTGGTACAGCACTCACTTGATGCATGATCAATCTAGGATCGATTTCCATCGGTGGGCCCATTAAGCTATTTCTCGTTTCAACCAGTGTTCCACAACTGGTATTTCAAATGCTGTGGTATGTCCTACCCTGTCTATGGGATAGTGCATATAAAAGATCCCTTGCTGCTAATCGAAACGAGTAGCCCATGAAGTGGCGACAGCAGGTGCCTCCCTCAATATCTATGTGGCTCTTAACCATATGTCCGACACCATATAACTAAATAAAATGTGTTGAGTGCTTCGTTAAATAAAACATTTCCTTCCTTCCTTACTTAATAAACCGGCCTCGGTGGCGTCGTAGTAGGCCATCGGTCTACAGGCTGGTAGGTACTGGGTTCGGATCCCAGTCGAGGCATGGGATTTTTAATCCAGATACCGACTCCAAACCCTGAGTGAGTGCTCCGCAAGGCTCAATGGGTAGGTGTAAACCACTTGCACCGACCAGTGATCCATAACTGGTTCAACAAAGGCCATGGTTTGTGCTATCCTGCCTGTGGGAAGCGCAAATAAAAGATCCCTTGCTGCTAATCGGAAGAGTAGCCCATGTAGTGGCGACAGCGGGTTTCCTCTTAGAATCTGTGTGGTCCTTAACCACATGTCTGACGCCATATAACCGTAAATAAAATGTGTTGAGTGCGTCGTTAAATAAAACATTCCTTTCTTTCCTTACTTAATAATTATAATCTTTTATGCTGGTTTTCCTATCGCTAGATACCATTTCCTTCCATACTGAAATCAATTCAATTGATGTTTGTTGTATTCTGGCTGTATTTGTTTTTCTATCGCTAGATACCATTTCCTTCCATACTGAAATCAATTCAATTGATGTTTGTTGTATTCTGGCTGTATTTGTTTTCCTATCGCTAGATACCATTTCCTTCCATACTGAAATCAATTCAATTGATGTTTGTTGTATTCTGGCTGTATTTGTTTTCCTATCACTAGATACCATTTCCTTCCATACTGAAATCAATTCAATTGATGTTTGTTGTATTCTGGCTGTATTTGTTTTAATTTTAACCAGCCTCCATGCTTATAAAACTTTTAAATTTTAGAGTCTAGACTCTAGACTTTAATAATGTCTTGTGATTTTAACATCATTAAATATATTGAGTCTTTAAGTTTTATAAGCAAGGCCCTGCAGTAAATATATTTATGAGATAATTTTGTTTTGTGTTTTAATGAAGTAAACCATGACAATATTTGTGTTTAGAAAACAAGAGCCACAGGTGCAAGAGGTGAAACCATCTCACTGGTGTATCATCACAAGAGAGAATGGAGTTCTAGAGGTACTAACTTCACATACATAGCTTTAGTTACTGGTGTATCATCACATGAGAAAATGGAGTTCTAGAGGTACTTTAGTTACTGGTGTATCATCACACGAGAGAATGGAGTTCTAGAGGTACTAACTTCACATACATAGCTTTAGTCACTGGTGTATCATCACAAGAGAGAATGGAGTTCTAGAGGTACTAACTTCACATAGATAGCTTTAGTCACTGGTGTATCATCACAAGAGAGAATGGAGTTCTAGAGGTACTAACTTCACATACATAGCTTTAGTCACTGGTGTATCATCACAAGAGAGAATGGAGTTCTAGAGGTACTAACTTCACATACATAGCTTTAGTTACTGGTGTATCATCACATGAGAAAATGGAGTTCTAGAGGTACTTTAGTTACTGGTGTATCATCACACGAGAGAATGGAGTTCTAGAGGTACTAACTTCACATACATAGCTTTAGTCACTGGTGTATCATCACAAGAGAGAATGGAGTTCTAGAGGTACTAACTTCACATAGATAGCTTTAGTCACTGGTGTCACAAGAGAGAATGGAGTTCTAGAGGTACTAACTTCACATACATAGCTTTAGTCACTGGTGTATCATCACAAGAGAGAATGGAGTTCTAGAGGTACTAACTTCACATACATAGCTTTAGTCACTGGTGTATCATCACAAGAGAGAATGGAGTTCTAGAGGTACTAACTTCACATACATAGCTTTAGTTACTGGTGTATCATCACTGGGTGTATCTGGTGTATCATCACACGAGAGAATGGAGTTCTAGAGGTACTAACTTCACATACATAGCTTTAGTCACTGGTGTATCATGACACGAGAGAATGGAGTTCTAGAGGTACTAACTTCACATAGATAGCTTTAGTCACTGGTGTATCATCACGAGAGAATGGAGTTATAGAGGTACTAACTTCATATACATAGCTTTCGTTACTGGTGTATCATCACACAAGAGAATGGAGTTCTAGAGGTGCTTTAGTTACTGGTGTATCATCACACGAGAGAATGGAGTTCTAGAGGTACTAACTTCACATACATAGCTTTAGTCACTGGTGTATCATCACAAGAGAGAATGGAGTTCTAGAGGTACTAACTTCACATAGATAGCTTTAGTCACTGGTGTATCATCACAAGAGAGAATGGAGTTCTAGAGGTACTAACTTCACATACATAGCTTTCGTTACTGGTGTCACACTGGTTCTAGATGCATACTGGTGTATCACACACGAGAGAATGGAGTTCTAGAGGTACTAACTTCACATACATAGCTTTAGTCACTGGTGTATCATCACAAGAGAGAATGGAGTTCTAGAGGTACTAACTTCACATACATAGCTTTAGTCACTGGTGTATCATCACAAGAGAGAATGGAGTTCTAGAGGTACTAACTTCACATACATAGCTTTAGTCACTGGTGTATCATCACAAGAGAGAATGGAGTTCTAGAGGTACTAACTTCACATACATAGCTTTAGTCACTGGTGTATCATCACAAGAGAGAATGGAGTTCTAGAGGTACTAACTTCACATAGATAGCTTTAGTCACTGGTGTATCATCACAAGAGAGAATGGAGTTCTAGAGGTACTAACTTCACATACATAGCTTTAGTCACTGGTGTATCATCACAAGAGAGAATGGAGTTCTAGAGGTACTAACTTCACATACATAGCTTTAGTTACTGGTGTATCATCACATGAGAAAATGGAGTTCTAGAGGTACTTTAGTTACTGGTGTATCATCACACGAGAGAATGGAGTTCTAGAGGTACTAACTTCACATACATAGCTTTAGTCACTGGTGTATCATGACACGAGAGAATGGAGTTCTAGAGGTACTAACTTCACATAGATAGCTTTAGTCACTGGTGTATCATCACGAGAGAATGGAGTTATAGAGGTACTAACTTCATATACATAGCTTTCGTTACTGGTGTATCATCACACAAGAGAATGGAGTTCTAGAGGTGCTTTAGTTACTGGTGTATCATCACACGAGAGAATGGAGTTCTAGAGGTACTAACTTCACATACATAGCTTTAGTCACTGGTGTATCATCACAAGAGAGAATGGAGTTCTAGAGGTACTAACTTCACATACATAGCTTTAGTCACTGGTGTATTATCACAAGAGAGAATGGGAGTTCTAGAGGTACTAACTTCACATACATAGCTTTAGTCACTGGTGTATCATCACAAGAGAGAATGGAGTTCTAGAGGTACTAACTTCACATAGATAGCTTTAGTCACTGGTGTATCATCACGAGAGAATGGAGTTCTAGAGGTACTAACTTCACATACATAGCTTCAGTCACTGGTGTATCATCACGAGAGAATGGAGTTCTAGAGGTACTAACTTCACATACATAGCTTTAGTCACTGGTGTATCATCACAAGAGAGAATGGAGTTCTAGAGGTACTAACTTCACATACATAGCTTTAGTCACTGGTGTATCATCACACGAGAGAATGGAGTTCTAGAGGTACTAACTTCACATACATAGCTTTAGTCACTGGTGTATCATCACACGAGAGAATGGAGTTCTAGAGGTACTAACTTCACATACATAGCTTTAGTCACTGGTGTATCATGACACGAGAGAATGGAGTTCTAGAGGTACTAACTTCACATAGATAGCTTTAGTCACTGGTGTATCATCACACGAGAGAATGGACTTCTAGAGGTACTTTAGTTACTGGTGTATCATCACACGAGAGAATGGAGTTCTAGATGTATTATTATTACATAAAAGTAAAACAGAGCCTTCACCTGAGGTGTGATGGGTTGTAGGATCAAAACAGGGCAGAATGTAGCTCAGTGGTAGAGGCTTCACCTGAGGTGTGATGGCTTGTAGGATCAAAACAGAACGGTATGTAACTCAGTGGTAGAGGCTTCACCTGAGGTGTGATGGCTTGTAGGATCAAAACAGAGTGGTATGTAACTCAGTGGTAGAGGCTTCACCTGAGGTGTGATGGGTTGTAGGATCAAAACAGGGCAGAATGTAGCTCAGTGGTAGAGGCTTCACCTGAGAAGGGTTCGTACACGCCTGGAAAACCCTTGAAAATAAACTAATGTATTCCAGTGCTTGAATACCCTTGAAAATCATCTTGCGGTCTAGAAAACCCTTGAAAATGAATAATTTGATGTCAAATAAAATATAAACGCCTAAAACGGAGGCTTTATTTACTTTATTTAACATGTAATTAAATTATTTGTTTCATTTCCGCGGCACAATCAAATGCCAATCGTCCGGCCAATCGATGTTTACCGGCTCAGTGGATGTGTGAATGTTTGTTGTTGTTTTTGAATCACGCGGTCACAAGATCCAAGCGACAACGTTGACATATTGGAAAAGAAAGTTTGTCACTTTTTGCCGCTGGGTATTTAGCAAGTTCAGGGAGCGTGTCAAGTTAATGAATCTATTGTAAACCCACAAAGATGGTTGGCACTTGCTTGTTTAACGACCTGTGGAAACTCTGTACGGTCATGGAATTTTGGTAAAGTTGACCTGGAAAGTGCTTGAAAAACCCTTCAATTTTGACTTCCTTTAAGTGTATGAACCCTGCCTGAGGTGTGATGGGTTGTAGGATCAAAACTGGTATGTAGCTCAGTGGTAGAGGCTTCATCTGAGGTGTGATGGGTTGTAGGATCAAAACAGGGCAGAATGTAGCTCAGTGGTAGAGCCTTCACCTGAGGTGTGATGGGTTGTAGGATCAAAACAGAGTGGTATGTAGCTCAGTGGTAGAGCCTTCACCTGAGGTGTGATGGGTTGTAGGATCAAAACAGAGTGGTATGTAGCTCAGTGGTAGAGCCTTCACCTGAGGTGTGATGGGTTGTAGGATCAAAACAGGGCAGAATGTAGCTCAGTGGTAGAGGCTTCACCTGAGGTGTGATGGGTTGTAGGATCAAAACAGAGTGGTATGTAGCTCAGTGGTAGAGCCTTCACCTGAGGTGTGATGGGTTGTAGGATCAAAACAGAACGGTATGTAGCTCAGTGGTAGAGCCTTCACCTGAGGTGTGATGGGTTGTAGGATCAAAACAGGGCAGAATGTAGCTCAGTGGTAGAGGCTTCACCTGAGGTGTGATGGGTTGTAGGATCAAAACAGAGCGGTATGTAGCTCAGTGGTAGAGGCTTCACCTGAGGTGTGATGGGTTATAGGATCAAATGCCCTCAGTGGACTCTGGGTTTTCTTCCCATGACAACCCATGCCTCACAACTGGTACATCTATTCCTTTTGATCTAAATATGTTTTTTTCTTTCTGCAGGTCTTCACTCTGCCAGATTTTAAGATATGTTACTATGTGAAAAACTTCCCAGTTGGTCAGAAGGTGTTAGTCGACAGTGTGCATGTAGCCGACAGCATTTCAAAACCAAGGTATTTATCACCATAATGGAGTCTTATTTATTTACAACTATGTTATATGTAGCCCATGTGTTTTTCACCATGCTATGACCCATGTATTTATATCCCTGTTGTAGCCCATGTGTTTTTCACCATGCTATGACCCATGTATTTATATCCCTGTTGTAGCCCATGTGTTTTTCACCATGCTGTGACCCATGTATTTATATCCATGTTGTAGCCAATGTGTTTTTCACCATGCTGTGACCCATGTATTTATATCCCTGTTGTAGCCCATGCGATTTTGTTAGCTATAACCCATGTATTTATATCCCTGTTGTAGCCCATGTATTTATCACCATAATGGTGACCCATGTATTTATATCCCTGTTGTAGCCCATGTGTTTTTCACCATGCTGTGACCCATGTATTTATATCCCTGTGGTAGCCCATGTGTTTTTCACCATGCTGTGACCCATGTATTTATATCCCTGTGGTAGCCCATGTGATTTTCACCATGCTATGACCCATGTATTTATATCCCTGTTGTAGCCCATGTGATTTTCACCATGCTATGACCCATGTATTTATATCCCTGTTGTAGCCCATGTGATTTTCACCATGCTATGACCCATGTATTTATATCCCTGTTGTAGCCCATGTGATTTTCACCATACTATGACCCATGTATTTATATCCTTGTTGTAGCCCATGTGATTTTCACCATGCTATGACCCATGTATTTATATCGCTGTTGTAGCCCATGTGATTTTCACCATACTATGACCCATGTATTTATATCCCTGTTGTAGCTCATGTATTTTTCACCATGCTGTGACCCATGTATTTATTACCATGTTCTAACTGAATTTATACAACACTTGTAAATATTCCAATTGTCTTCAAAATGGAATGCAGTTTTTACCTTTGTTTGCTTATTTGTAGTTAATTATTTATTCATTCATTACAATTAAGTCAGAATATTTCATTATGATCTGGTCCTGTGCTTATAGAACATTTCAGTCTGGAATCAAACTTTGCATACAACATTAAAGATTTGAGTTTAGACTATAAAGTTTTATAAATTGTGTTTAAAAAAAAACAATCGCCATCTGGTTTATCCATTCTTGTCACCCAATGGATGAGGTGTTTTTTTGTGTTGGGATATTGTTAAATTTTTCTTTCTAAACATTAATAAGGTTTCATGACATGTCTTGTCTTTCTATACATTGATAAGGTTGCATGACATATTTTGTCTTTCTATACATTGATACGGTTTCATGACATATTTTGTCTTTCTATACATTGATAAGGTTTCATGACATATTTTGTCTTTCTATACATTGATAAAGTTTCATGACATATTTTGTCTTTCTATACATTGATAAGGTTTCATGACATGTTTAAACATTGAATCTTTTGTTTCAATAACAGCAGCAGTAGCAGCAATGTATCGAGTGGTGACAAGAACGTCGCAGAAATACCCGTCGTTCAAGAGCTGCTGATGGTCGGGCTGGGACACAACAAGACAAAACCTTACCTCTTGGTACGTATTCAATAGGGGTGTTATAATATTTTTTGGCTGGGACACAACAAGACAAAACCTTACCTCTTGGTACGTATTCGATACGGGGTGTTATAATATGGCTGGGACACAACAAGACAAAACCTTACCTCTTGGTACGTATTCGATACGGGGTGTTATATGGCTGGGACACAACAAGACAAAACCTTACCTCTTGGTACGTATTCGATACGGGTGTTATGGTCGGGCTGGGACACAACAAGACAAAACCTTACCTCTTGGTACGTATTCGATACGGGGGTGTTATGGTCGGGCTGGGACACAACAAGACAAAACCTTACCTCTTGATACATATTCGATACGGGGGTGTTATGGTCAGGCTGGGACACAACAAAACAAAACCTTACCTCTTGGTACGTATTCAATACGGGGTGTTATGATATGGCTGGGACACAACAAGACAAAACCTTACCTCTTGGTACGTATTCGATACGGGGTGTTATCATATGGCTGGGACACAACAAGACAAAACCTTACCTCTTGGTACGTATTCGATACGGGTGTTATGGTCGGGCTGGGACACAACAAGACAAAACCTTACCTCTTGGTACGTATTCGATACGGGGGTGTTATGGTCGGGCTGGGACACAACAAGACAAAACCTTACCTCTTGGTACATATTCGATACGGGGGTGTTATGGTCGGGCTGGGACACAACAAAACAAAACCTTACCTCTTGGTATGTATTCAATACGGGGTGTTATGATATGGCTGGGACACAACAAGACAAAACCTTACCTCTTGGTACGTATTCGATACCAGGGTGTTATGGTTGGGCTGGGACACAACAAGATAAAACCTTACCTCTTGGTACGTATTCGATACGGAGGTGTTATGGTCGGGCTGGGACACAACAAGACAAAACCTTACCTCTTTGTACGTATTCGATACGGGGATGTTATGGTCGGGCTGGGACACAACAAGACAAAACCTTACCTCTTGGTACGTATTCGATACGGGGGTGTTATGGTCGGGCTGGGACACAACAAGACAAAACCTTACCTCTTGGTACGTATTCGATACAGGGTGTTACAATATGGCTGGGACACAACACGACAAAACTTCACCTCTTGGTACGTATTCAATACAGGATTGTTATGTTTGGGCTGGGACACAACAAGACAAAAATGTCCACTAACTACTCAGTAATAAACATGTTGGAATTTCTCTGTGGTAACCAATAGCCTATGATATGTTATGTTTATTAGGTGTTTAAATTAAAAATATTTTTTAATAAAGGTGTTTTGCTGAAAAAGAGTTACCATCTGGTGGCAGTTGGGTTCTTCTTTCACATTTGTTTTCGCTTCCTATTTATTGCACAAGTTTATTTTGCAGTCTCGTATGACATGTTCTTTTGCAAAATAAACAAGTGCAATAAATAGGAAGCGAAAACAACATATGTGAAGTGCTGTATTTATTACATACCTTCTTTTAAGTTTTACAAAAAAAGTTTTTAATTTAACGTCATAATAACACTTTGTTAAATCTATGATCAAAAATCCTTTCGTGGATTTACTTAATGTTAAGAATCTTATTCTGTGGCAACCTTCTGTAATATTTCAGATATGATGTGACGTAATTTGTAAGTCATATATGACGTCAGTAAATAAAAGGCGCTAACTGCAGTAAAAATAAAAAGGGAATTTAAAAGTTCCGGTCCAAATACAAAATAAATTTATTACACGGTTTTAAAATGTTTTTATCAAGATAGTAAGATTGAATAGGTATGTAATAAATGTTTATATCTAACAGTCTTCGATTAAATATTATGAGTTATGTGTGCAACATGTCTCATCAGTGCGACATCACAGCTATTAAGTATCCCTGTGTTTATTTTCAGCTGGTTTGGTGTGTGCGAATGAAAGGTGTGTTTTAGTTGGAGTGAATGGGTGTAAGAGGATAACTCAGTTTAATTACCGTATACAGTGAAACCCATCTGAACCAGACACTCATGAGACCAAGTAAAATGTCCAGTTTTCAGGGGTATCCAGTTTAGAGAGGTTAATTTCTGTAATGATATTTAAAAAGAGACTGTAAAACGTCCAGTTTTGAGAGGTTTGTTTTACTGTGACATATATTTACCAAAATTAAAATATTAAAACAATTTACTGTTAGATTGTTTGCTTTTCTTTTACATGGACATGCTATAATTGATCAGATGTTCGGGTTTTGGGGGTTCTTTTTTTTTCCTCTCTGAGACAATATGTCAAATTACCAAATGTTTGACATCCAATAATCGATGATTAATAAATCAGTGTGCTCTAGTGGTGTCGTTAAATAAAACAAACTTTTTATAAAATAGTAATTTACTGTTAGATTTTTTGCTTTTCCATTACTTAAGACATGTTGTAATTGATCAGATGTTCTCGGTTGGGTTTTTTTTGGGAGGTGGGTGTTTCTTTCACAGATTAATTTCTGTTTCATTGTTACTTCTTCGTATTACACAGGCCAGAGTAGAAAGCACTCTGCTCATCTATGAAGCCTTTCCGTTCCAACAAAGTCAGCAGGAGACGTCTGCCTCTGGCCAGAAGGACAACCGTCTTAAAGTGCGCTTCAAGAAGATCAACCACAGTCTGATAGCTCACGAGAAGAAGAAATCGAAGAAGAAATCGGACGGTGAGGAGAAAGAGGAAGAATCGAAGAAGCTGTCTAGGGTTACCCAGCTGCGATATTTTGAAGATGTGTCCGGTTACTCAGGAGTACGTACTTGTTGACTGTTTTCATTTCAGCGTATTTTCATGCTCATATCCAATTAAGGTTTAAGTATGCTGTCCTGGACATCTAGCTATCTAGGGCTGTCTGTCCATGACAGTGGGTTAGTTGTTAGTTGGTTAGATGAGAGAGGAGACGGTATAATGGTCTCACACCTACCCATTGAGTCGTTAAAACTCATTTTGTGTGGGAGGGCGGTGCCGGGCTGCGAACCCAGAACCTGTTTTCATTTGTACTTTAGATATGATGGGGCAGGACGTAGCCCAGTGTTAAAGTGTCTAGGATCGATTCCTGTCAAAAGGCTGTCATTGGGCTATTTCTCGCTCCAGCCAGTGCCCCATGACTAGTATATCAAAGGCCATGGTATGTACCATCCTGTCTGTGGGATGGTGCATATAAAAGAACCCTTGCTACTAATGGTAAAATGTAGCGAGTTTCCTCACTAAGACTATTACCAAATGTTTGACATCCAATGGAGCTCTGATTATTAATAAATCAATGTACTCTAGTGATTTCATTAAACAAAACAAACTAAGTTTTTTTCAAGACATGTAATTATTTATTTACAATATGGGTTATGAATATTTGTCGTAATATTCAGGAATTTGGCAGATAAGAGGGTGAGACCATTTGGTCTAGACTGATGCAGATGTTTGAAAGCAGGGCAACATGGTAGACTTTCTTAGATTCATTTTAAAACAACTTGTAAGACAAATGAGATCTAACGGCCAGTCATATAGTATTCTTTAACTATCCATACATCGTGTACATCACTCACTAATTAAGCAAATCTCATATTAAAAACATTAACGTTTTGACATTCAATAGCCAATGATTAATATATCAATGTGCTCTAGTGGTGTCGTTAAACAAAACCTTTTTTTTTCTTAAAAAAAAAAATTCCTGCAACACTTAACAGGTGACTATTTCAATTTCTGAAACTAATGCTTACTAATGCCACAAGCATAGGAAGGTGCCAAAAAGTGGGGGGCACACTTTTACATTTACACACTTTTACACACACACACACACACACACCCTCCGTTTCCTACGCCAGTGAATGCAATGGGAGAAAGACGAAAGTCTGGTGATATTCTGTTAATTGAAATCCTCGTTGCAGGTGTTTATCTGTGGCCCGTATCCTCACTGGCTCTTCATGACATCCAAGGGGTCACCACGGATACACCCGATGGGAATTGATGGCCCGGTGAAGAGTTTCTCCTCCTTTCACAACGTAAACTGTCCACGAGGCTTTCTCTACTTCAACAGACAGGTAATCCTTCTGTGTGATTATAATCACATGTTTTTCAGTAAATATACGTCACACCGTGGTTATCTGTTGTTTATTAGAATGTCCAGTATTGATACTATAAAATCAAAATGAAAATTGTTTAATTGTTGCAAATTGCAAATCTTTACAAGACTCAATAAAAATATGAAGCTTTCATTTCTGAAATGCAATATATAGAGGATTCATCGCGAGTGTTTATTTAATATTGAAAATATCAACCAAGTCTTTGTTAATCAGTATTTGCTGAGGCTCTGCCTAGACAAATACCGATTAACTAGACGAGGTTGATATTTTACATATTAAAAAACATCTTATAGCACTTTTAAAATAACATTTTAATTTGATGTTGTTGAGTTGTATTAGCATCACTATTACTACACTACTAACTCCTGAATTTAGAATAGGTGTATAGATCATTTTGGAAATGGACGTTTCATATGTCTGTTCTTAAAACCTAGGGAGAGCATATAGCAGAATCATTTCAATTCAATCCAGAATTGATATTAAGACTTCTAAGGCAAAATGGTGATATCAATTATTTTAATAACATATCTGTGACACTTTATTTTTGACAGCTGTTTGTTTGACTTCTACTTCTACAGTGTGTATTCCTATTATCCTGGATTTAATTAGTGTGTGTGATTGAGTTTGATGCACTTGTAACTGAGACAATATTTTGTTTTTGTATAACAGGGTGAACTGCGAATCTGTGTTCTGCCGACTCATGTGACGTACGATGCTCCCTGGCCAATCAGAAAAGTCCCACTGAGATGCACCCCACTGTTCCTGTGTTACCACGCAGAAAGCAAGGTAAGCATTTCTCCTGATTTTCATAGACGTCATTCTCAGATTTATCACTCTTACATTTACACTAGTCTACTAGGGATGTGATATATTGTATATATATGCTGTGAAATACTTTAGTTTCCTGCTTTTAAATGTTCATTGTTTTGCTGGAAAACCCCACACACATTTCGTTGGGTACATAAATTCATATACATGTATTGAATAGGTAGTATAAATAAAGCTCTTTTTTTTTTAACAATACCACTAGGGCACATTGATTAATTAATCATTGGCTATTGGAATGAATGAATGAATGAATGTTTAACGACACCCTAGCATGAAAAATACATCGGCTATTGGGTGTCAAACTTTGGTAATGCAAACAAATGATGATCAACTTCAATATAAAAAGATTTAAATAAAAACACACTGTGCAAAAATACAAATATCACAGATAGATACTGACTTTTACTCAAAATTTCAATTTGTGCTGTATTGGCCATGCTCAAAGAGAATGTTACACCCCTGCACCACGGTGAGAGTACAGCACGCACAGGGGATTGGCTGTTGGATGTCAAGAAAATGTATCATAATTTAGGATTATATATATGGATGTGTTATATTATTAAATTCATTGACTACACTAGTCCAGCACATTATGTGATAATTAGACCATCACGAAGAAAAGAGATTTCAAAGTAGCTTGTTTTTAAGGACTCACAAATTGAACTGGCTATATCCAAAGTTGTGGTTTTTAGATAGGAAAAAAAACCCAGTTTTAATGTTTAACAAAATTCAGAAAAAAAACCCAATTTATTTTAAAATTTAAAATATTAGATTAATCCGATTTGCACAAAGAGTGAAGATAACATACAAGTTATGGTTGTTAGTCTTTGATTTATACATATTTGTGACATTTTTAGAGCACCTTGGTTGAAAATTAAAATGCAAAGAATACCATGTAGTCTCCCCTTGTATTGCAACTGGCTTATTTAAATTATTTGTTATGCCATGAAAAATTATAGCAATTTTTAAGGAAAGATTCATATGTCATGTACTTTTAAGACAATGCTTGATTTCATATTTGAGGTTCACCAAATCATATAATATACACAACAAACACCACTGACGCAATATGCTATAATAATAATTAAACTTTAAAACTGAATATACATGTAGTTGAGAGTTGCTCAAATGACAGTGGGACCACATTGTTAAATAGTGTTCAAAGTTCTCAAACAATATCGGATAGAGAAGTGTTTAAAAATGAGTGATGGTATGTGGGGTTTTTTTTTAATATGTTTTGTATGTTCTCGTATATAGTGAATTTTTGTGAAATGACCACGTGAAATGATGATTACAGAAAATACAGAAAATTTCAGGAATATCACAAAATCTCTGGTTTCACAATCTTACTGTTCTCGGCTAGCTCTGGCACTCACTAAATTTGTCAGTTGCAAATTTTAAAAACAATTGGTGAATTGTATACTACTCAAAAGAATTTAAGGGTCAAAAATTTATAACCAAATAAGTTTCAGTGTGTATTAGATTGATGATGTAAACTACACCAAAAATTTAATTTATTGTTCCATATTTACAAAAACCCACAAATAAACGTCACTGTATACAAGAAAGTCACATGACATGCTGTCAAAGTTGAAGGTTGTCAAACATGGATTTTACACATTAGAACATTCGTTTAATAGTGTGTGAATCCACCCCTGGCGCGAATACACTCGACACATCGTTGCCTCATGCTGTTGATCAGACGTCTGAAGAACTCTTGGGGAATGGCCTGCCACTCTGCCATAAGAAGTTGACCCAGATCATGAAGGTTGGCCGGAGGGGCATGGTTATCCCGAACTCTCCTGCCTAATTCGTCCCAGGCGTGCTCTATTGGGGCCAAGTCAGGCGAATATGCTGGCCAATCCATCCTGGCGATACCTTGTTGTCTGAGAAAGTCCGTTACCACCCTGGCGCGGTGGGGTCTGGCATTGTCATCCTGCAGAACTGCCCGCCGCCAATCTGCTGAAGGCCTGGGAGAACCAACGGCCGGATAATCTCATTCAGATACCGGATTCCATTCAGATTGCCATCCACCACATAGAGGGTGGTCCTGTGGTGGATAGAGATGCCGCCCCACACCATGACGCTGCCACCACCGAACCGGTGACGTTGTCTAACGTTAACGTCAACGAAGCGCTCCCCAGGACGTCTGTAGACACGAACCCGACCGTCGTTGAACTGGAGACTAAACCTGGACTCATCAGTGAACATCACTCGACCCCACTGAACACGTTGCCATCGCAGATGAAGTGTGCACCAATGATGTCGGGCCGTTCTGTGACGTGGTAGGAGTGGTTGTCGAACAGCCTGGCGACGGCAGCGTAGATTATTGGCTCTCAGACGATTGCGTATGGTTTGATCAGACACTCGAGTTCCAGTCGCAGTCCGCAGATTGTCACGTAATCGGCGTGCAGTGGTTGTGCGTTGACGTAGAGCCATATTGGTGATGTAGCGGTCCTCTCTATTTGTAGTGCTTTGGGGTCTTCCCGAACGTGGACGATTTCGAACAGAATTTGTTGCTTGGTACCGTTGCCACAGTCGCCCAACGACACTCTGACTGACACCAAGTCTCAGAGCAACATTTCTTTGCGTATTGCCATCCTGAAGCCAAGCAATAGCCCTTCCTCGATCTTCGATAGTCAGTTGAAGTCGTACCATTGTCGAATTTGGAGTGTGCACCGTACACGAACGCAAGCTCCAATTATACGGAAATTCAGCACTGGAAACATGGAATACACGTGCAAAGCGTGGAAATGAAGCGCTTTGTGAAAAAGCAAGTTATGGGCACTTAGCAGACCTTTCGCTTTCGCCCTAATTTACGTGTAAATGTAAGCATGTTTTCGCCATTAGAACTAGTCGACAGTGTCAATGACAGTGGATTTTAATTCATTTATGGGTTGCTTAGACCCACTTTCGTCAAAATGGAACAATACCATGCGTCACATTATGGTCTATCTAATATAATTGACATTCAGAAAATAATGTCGAAAATATCGTCTGACCCTTAAATTCTTTTGAGTAGTATATTTTAATTTGGCAAAATTATTTCATGAAATAATTGATATTTTGTTAGAAAATAACTGGGTTTCTGCAATGTTTTTAAGTTTAAAAGATAATTTGGCCAAGTTTTCTGGTCACCCAGACCTAGCCTTGCTTCATATACACAAATGTATTATGATCTTACTTCACATTTTCACAATCTTACTGTTTCATATATACAAACATATTATGATCTTGATTTTGAGATTACATGTAAGCTGTCGAGATTTAACTCACTTCACATTTTCACAATCTTACTGTTACATATATACAAACATATTATGATCTTGATTTGGAGATTAAGCTGTCGAGATTCAACTCACTTCACATTTTCACAATCTTACTGTTACATATATACAAACATATTATGATCTTGATTTGGAGATTAAGCTGTCGAGATTCAACTCACTTCACATTTTCACAATCTTACTGTTACGTATATACAAACGTATTATGATCTTGATTTGGAGATTAAGCTGTCGAGATTTAACTCACTTCACATTTTCACGTTTCTCTCTTCAGACTTATGCTGTGGTGACCAACATTCCGGAACCGTGCAATAAACTGCCGAAAACAACAACAGATGAACGAGAATGGGATGTTTTGGAGAAAGGTAGTACTGCTCGCTATTATCAGTTACTTGCGTTTGTCTCCAATTTAAATATTAATGTTGTTTATGTTCTGTGAGTTAGTAAACATTGTCTAAACAGACTTTAATGTTTAATAAGGCGGGCTTCGAAATAAGTCGAGAATGATTGATGAGGTAATCAGGAGGTTACCACATGTCAAGAAAGTCGAGAATGGTTGATGAGGTTATCAGGAGGTTACCACATGTCAACAAAGTCGAGAATGATTGATGAGGTTATCAGGAGGTTACCACATGTAAAGAAAGTCGAGAATGATTGATGAGCTAATCCGGAAAAAAACCCCAAAACAAAACAAAACAAACAAAATTCTTAATTATGTCGGGGGTTTTTTATGATTTAATTTTCCTGTTTTCAGATGATCGTAGTATCTACCCACTGATGGACCGCTACACCATGCAGCTGTTCACTCCAAGTTCATGGGAGGTCATTCCAAACTGCAGGTACATGTATTCGCCAACTACAAGGGGGCTGGACGTAGCCCCATGGACGTAGCCCCATAGCTTGATGTGCAGTCGGTTTAGGATCAATCCCCATCAGTGAACCCATTGGGCTAATTCTCTTTCCAGCCAGTGCACCGTGACTGGTATATCAAAGGCCGTGGTATGTGCTATCCTGTTTGTGGGATGGTGCATATAAAAGATCCCTTGCTAATGGAAAAATGTAGCGGGTTTCTTCTCTAAGACTATATCTCAAAATTACCAAATGTTTGACATCCATTAGCCGATGATTAATAAATCAATGTGCTCTAGTGGTGTTGTTAAACAAAACAAACTTCACCAACTACAAATATACGTCTTGTTCACCATTCGACCTCCAATCCCAGTGAAATGTTGTTCATTACCCATCTGTCTGTTAGTGAAGAATATCTGCTCAAGTGTTTACTTTTAAATTAATGAATGCTCATGTCATAATGCATGTTCTACAGAGAATACAATCTTAATTTTGTAAATTTAGTGCATTTTTATAATGCTGCTGTGAAGTTCTTGCTAATCTGTATTCTGTGCTGTGGCAGTGTGTTTTCTCTCTCACTGTTTATACCAAGTGTCAAATTTACTTTTACCTTGGACACCAAATAACTGGAGTTTAAAATATTTCTCTATTTAATTTTAAAATATGTGCATGTTTGATAGTTGACCAAATTGTTTTCTATTCAATTTAACCTGACGTCAAACTACTTTACAAAGTTTGAGGTTGGGTTAAATATTCATGTAAAAAGAGAACTTGATGCAAGTTTTCTACATATTTTCTTGTCTTACTGTTTTGTCTGGGCGGTATGTAGCCCAGTGGTAAAGTGCTCGCTTAATGCACGGTCGGTCTGAGATCGATCCCCATCAGTGGGGCCAGTGCATCACGGCTGGTATATCAAAGGCTGTGGTATGTGCTATCCTGTCTGTGGGATGGTGCATATAAAAGATCCCTTGCTACTAATGGAAAAGTGTAGCGAGTTTCCTCTCTGAGACTGTGTCAAAATTACCAAATGTTTGTCATCCAATAGCTGATGATTATTAAATCAATGTGCTCTAGTGGTGTCATTAAACAAAACAGACTTTTTTTAAACTTTCTGTCTAAGACTTATTTGTCAAAATTACCAAATGTTTGACATATGCATACTTTAATAATACATAACTGGATTTATTTGTTTAGCTTTAAATATGTCTGTGTAAACCTCATTCATACTTATGTCGTGCAAGAATGCAAACGTTCATTCACTATTATTTGAATCCGGTGATTTTTTTAAATTACGTAATTTGGTAAATGACGTAATTTTGATAAGCGACACCATTTTGTCTAGCTGCTGCTTTTTACAGATCATGTAGTTATGTTGGAAGGAATTATCCGATTCGTGTTTAGTTTGTATTTTTTTAATGTGAATGAAGGGAATGTGTCTTAACATTTATGCTATCGGGGGAACCATTTAATTTTTGCCAACAGCTGTAGAACATAGCTTACAAGTAAGTTTCAGGCGTGAAGTTAACTACATTTCTTTGGCCACCAACTGAGTCTCATTTCATGATTAGCGGAGAGGTTTTTGGGGTTTTTTAAATCAATTTGTATATTTGTCTACTCTGATATAGCATTTTCCATTAATTTAACATATTCATTTATTTAATTGCTTTTGTATCTTTCATGTGTATTTTCTTCATAATATCTTAAATATGGTTGCCTGAATAATCCGGCTTGTTGCACAAAAGTAGTGCAAGTCTGGGGGTGGGGGGGTAGTAGGTGTGGCTTAATTTGTTTCGTTTCATCGAGATATGAACGAAAAAAGTAAGCACCTCTGGACTAATCAGATTGCCGTAAAGTGTATAGATGCCAAGAAAATTTAATTATTAGCTGATGATTAATAAATCAATGTGCTCTAGTGGTGTTGTTAAACAAAGCTAGCTTCAGTGTTCATGTTGTTGGTTACAGCTATGAGACAGAGGAGTGGGAGCAGGTAACCGTGTTGAAAACCGTCATGTTGAAGTCCGAGGGAACCATGTCGGGCGTCAAGGGCTATATCGCCATGGGAACCAACTTCAGTCTTGGAGAGGAAAATGTTTCCAGGGGAAAGGTAAAAAATCTGAAATTAGGTAATACGTAGCTCTGGAGGTTTTAATTTGATGTCTCTATTCACTTAATTGTAGCATCAAACGTGTTAAACCATATTGTAAACAGATTTTCTAAATGTGTTGTAAAATATCATAATGTTCTATTTTCAGTTCCAAGACATTTCAACAGATATATAATTTTGTGACATAAACATTGTGTATTGACAGACTCTTGTACAGGAATTTTAGCAGTGGGGTGGGAGGTGGTGGTTGCGACCGAAGTTTATATGGGGATCTTCTCATGCTCCCCCCACCCCACCCAAATATATTGAGAACAAAACAAATGTGCTTGTGCAGGGAGAGGTTTCGACCACTCAAAACACTCGCCCTGCACACGTGCCTAAGTAAACAAATATTTTAAAATTGAAATCTGAAGTTGTTTCAGATGGATGTTTGTAAATGTATGCATGTTTCGTTTGTTGTCTTTCTTTTCAACTAAGCTGCTTTCTGTTCCAGATCATCATATTTGATGTCATTGAGGTGGTTCCCCTGCCTGGACAGCCACTGACAAAAACACGCTTTAAGGTGAGAGCAGGGGTTGGAATTCTCTTCGGATCAGCTGTTATCCTTTCATGGAACATTGTGTTTCCTCGCATTTTAGTCATCCTTTCCTCCAAAATATGTTAGATGGCACAGATTTTAACCTAGAATTTCAAGAATTTCCGGGACCCCTCTAGATTTCCTCTTTTTACAGTTCACCAGTTCCCACCTTTGGAGAGTGAAGCAATATGTGATTGAGAAATTTACCTCATTCCATCTGATCTTTTGCATTACGAGCCAAATTAGCTAATTCCTAATTTACTTTTACTGCAGTACCTACAGTCACAGGCCTTTAAAAATTACGAGAATTAATGTTTCATTCATGCATCATTTAGACCTTTGAAAATTACGAGAACGATCGTTTCATTTGTACGTCATTTTCGCAAATCTAATTTAGCGTAACCTATTTTTCGTTCGAGCATTAAAATTAGGACATTATTTACATTGACAAAACGGGTTACGCAAAAACAAAATGGGTTACCTGAAGTTATTTTTGTGTAACCCATAAATGGATTACGCAAATGTTCAATTCTCAGAAGCCTGTAACCAATACATTTTCAGTGTTTCTGCCAGGAAATGTTTTTTGGGGCATGGTGCTATGGATGTAAATGCAATCACAGTCAATAGGAGGTATAGGGGCCTTCCTCAGAAAAAAAAATGGGTTAAGTTTAAGAAAATCGTACAGTAATGATAAGAGTAGTTAATTTTGTCAAAAAGTTAACTTAAAAAAATAAAATATTCAAATATATTTGGTATGGCGCCATACCTGTTTTACCCTCTGGCAGAAACCCTGATTTTGTACAAAGGACTGTTGGAAATAATTCTAAATTTGTTTTATTTATGTCAATGAAAGGATACATTTAATAATCTGTTTGTTCAGTAATTCATTTACGATGGAAACAACCACACATGCTTAAAATCCAGCATTTACGAAATTCAAATGATTCTGTAATAGTAATATTGTGATACAATTGAGGGAGTAGCCTGACATGTACCATCAACACACTAAACACAAATACACTACTTACGGAAAGAATATTCTGTTTACATGAAATAAGATATTTTCCAGTCAGTTAATGAAAAAAATCAATAACGTGGACGTAAAACAAATCTATTCCAGTAAACTAAAGTGTAAACTGGAAATGGTGGTAGTTTCTAACTGCATTCAGGCACGTGTTTGGAAAAATAATCTTTTTGTGCATGCACAGTTCTGTTTTAATGGAAAAATTCAGTTTGTCAAGTTCAGTTCACCTGCCCCCTCCCCCATGATCGCTAACAACACTTATACTATATACAAGTGAATAGTTTGTAAAATATCAATTTTGTACTGAATTTATTCTCAATTAAAATAATTTATACAGTAAACATTATTTACAATTATTGTTTTGAATGGACTACATGTATGTCTACTATTCACTACAGTGGGGGCACTAAAATGCAGCATACATTTTGAAAATCAAATATAACAATTAATTATTTTTTTTGTATAACGGTGGGCCATGAAAATCATAAAATTTTTAATGATTTGGCCTTCTTGATCTATCACGTGTGAGGTTATGTGACACACCAAATGTTAATTCATCTTCCTCCATTTTAAATAAATTTCTACAAATTAAGTGGACCTGACATCAGTAATTTTAAAGCCGCACACACTTAGATCACGTTTTTATCAAATGGAGTGAAAAAGCAGGTTTTATATCGATAAATACCATGGGAATCCCCATGTCCCAATTGCTTGAAATAATTTTGAAAGTTAGTATTCTGATGTCACCGGTAAATGTCGCTCGAACAATGCCTACATCACGACAAATATCACAGAGTGCGCACAGACTTGGGGTGCGTTCTTTTCACCTCTCCTGGACATGTTCCAACTGTTCTGTCCTGGTTGTATCCCCTCTCCAGATATCGTAAGACTTAGCAAAATTATTGGTTTTAAGGGTTTGTAACGTTTTGTATTGAGACATTTACATGTCTGAACTTTATTGTTACTGAAAATGTTCACGAACTGTGAAGAAAAATCTCACAAATGAACAACAACAAATTGCGCAAACCGTGCATGAGAAACCAAACCGAACCAAAATGATAACGGTCACGTGGTATACCAATGTCTGTGACATTGAAATGGAAATATCCCGTCTAAAAATAGATTAGACCTTTGTCTGCTCAACGGTTTTTTCTCAAACGTGCGTCCGTTTTTAAGAAATAAGAAAAAAGCATTTTGTGGTATTACAAAAACCAGGATTACCAAAAAACACTTCAGGTGAATGGAAATGTATATTCTAAATAATAAACGGTAAGTAAAGTGCAATTTTATTTGTGAAAAAATGGGTTTAATAGCGAAAAACAACGCCATAATGGTTAACAACTAGCCGTAACTAGGGTGTGTCCCTTTAAAGGAATAACAAAAACGTTTAGTGAAATGAATGGTTTAAGGAATTTGTAAAGTTTTGGATTTAGATACTTACTGGTCTGAACTTTATTGTCAATGGCAATGTTTTCAAACTGTCAAGAAAAACCTCACATATGAACAACTAGCAGACGACTACAAATCGGATGTTAATTGCGTAAACCGTTCATGAAAAAACAAACCTAATAGAGTTGGAAGGATAACACAGTTAGGGACGTTGACGATATCGTCATTGTCATTGTTTGACAAATGTTTGAGAAAGTCACTAGCTCTCACAGAAGCTTTGGCTAGAGCCTATGTATTATAGTAAAAAGTTTATTTGTTTAACAACACCACTAGAGCACATTCATTTGTTAATCATCGGCTATTGGATGCCAAACATTTGATCAGGGTTTGACAAATTCACCAGCCCTTGGTCCCGGCTAGTGAATATTTGGTCTGGTCTAGTGGAAATTGCCATAATACATAGGGCACTAGCCAGAGCTGCTGTGAGGGCTGGTGGAAATTACCATAATACATAGGGCACTAGCCAGAGCTGTCGTGAGGGCTAGTGGAAATTACCATAATACATAGGGCACTAGCCAGAGCTGCCGTGAGGGCTAGTGGAAATTACCATAATACATAGGGCACTAGCCAGAGCTGCCGTGAGGGCTAGTGGAAATTACCATTAATACATAGGGCACTAGCCAGAGCTGCCGTGAGGGCTAGTGGAAATTACCATAATACATAGGGCACTAGCCAGAGCTGCCGTGAGGGCTAGTGGAAATTACCATAATACATAGGGCACTAGCCAGAGCTGCCGTGAGGGCTAGTGGAAATTACCATAATACATAGGGCACTAGCCAGAGCTGCCGTGAGGGCTAGTGGAAATTACCATAATACATAGGGCACTAGCCAGAGCTGCCGTGAGGGCTAGTGGAAATTACCATAATACATAGGGCACTAGCCAGAGCTTCCGTGAGGGCTAGTGGAAATTACCATAATACATAGGGCACTAGCCAGAGCTTCTGTGAGGGCTAGTGGAAATAATCAACTGTATTACTATAGTACATGGGGTGGGACATAGCTCAGTGGTAAAACGCACACCTGATACACGGTCTGTCTAGGATCGATCCCAGTCAGTGGGCTATTTCTCGTTCCAGACAGTGCACCACGACTGGTATATCAAAGGCTGTGGTATGTGCTATCCTGTCTGGGATGGTGAATATATAAGATCCCTTGCTACTAATGGAAAAATGTAGCAGGGTTCCTCTCTGTGACTGTGTCAAAATTACCATTGTCCCCAAAAAGTGTTCAAATTTGTTTTTGTTTAATGACACCACTAGAGCGCATTGATTACTTAATCATTGGCTAAATTGAATGTCAGACATTTGATAATTCTACACACAGTCTCATCATCAGCAAGAGATCATTTGTATACACTTTCTCACAGACAGGACAGCACGTACCGGTTATAAGCACTTTGAAATGGAAGTGACACAAATGGTCAGCCACAGGGGTTCGATCCTGTGACCCAAGCGCCTATGGGGAGCACTGTACTGATAAGAGCAACATCCCACCCTATACTTTTAAAGTTATACTATTTAGCAATCTGTGAATTTGGGTAATATTTGGCATGCTTCCATCAGATAATTGTTCAAGCACGCCTGTCGTGGGCACAACCTCTGACTTCACTAGAGAGTTCTGTCCATGACAGGGGGTTAGCAGTCTTTAAAAAAACACCCACCTAAACAATGAAGACAGCCATTTGTTACACTTGAACAGTGTTAAATGTATTGATATTTTTTGCAGTTGATTTACGAGAGAGAACAGAAAGGCCCGCTGACAGCATTAGCCCATCTGAATGGATTACTGGTTTCAGCTATTGGACAAAAGGTCAGTTTTACATCAGGGAGTTGTTTTATGATCATTCCTACTGAAAATCTTGGCTTATTCATAAAGGAACTATTATAAAAGCTTTTAAAAGCTTTGATGAAAGATGAATTTTTCTGTTTAAAAAAAATATAATAATAATAAAAACATTGGATACAACCTTCTGCAGAGAGAATTGGCTTAGACAGTAATACTTTAATGGGTGGCAGCAATCACCTATTAAATTAAAGTACCTGGCTGTTAAATTAACAAATGTGTATAGCTTACTGATGCTTTTATGAACTTAACTAGGACACTGTGTAAGGCCTGTGGTCCCCAGCAGAGATTTTAAAAAAAGAAGTATTAACCAATATATTTTTCAACATGGCAAGATGATTTGGAATGGTGTGCTTGCAAACAATGTTCACACTATCAAGCCAGTCTTGGGAGAGTGGCAGTCCGTCTGTTGGCAGTGTAAGAAGGATCAGGTGGTCTTGTGTCCAATCTAATTAAAATTAGCTCCACTATTACCTGTGGATCTAACAGCAGCCAGTTGGAGCTCATGTCCAGTTGACCTTTCATTCGACCAATCAAAACCCTACTTGCAAAATCATGCCAGTGATTTGAAAATAATTTGAAAATATTCGCGATTATGCTGAGGGTATACGAAATGATTCGGGTGAATTACGAAGTATGCCGGAAACTAATTTCAATATAACATTTTATATAAAATTCATTTCAAGACGGAAAAAAAAAATGTGATGGTATATCCATAAAATCTGTTTATACTAGTATACAATCCAGAGTTTATTACTGCACTTTTACCCCTGGTTTTTTTCAATGTTGAAATAGACCAACAAGTTCGCCTATTGCAACAGTCTTGCCCGATAATTTTAGAATTTGTATGCTCCCGAATAACGCTATAAAAGGCGAAGTGTAATTGGTCGATATTTAAATTGTTATTTAGAGATGAAATGCCACGCAGTGCTGTTAGATCTACTGGTATGACCAGTAGAGCTAATTTTAATCAGATTGTCTTGTGTCATGTTCACATTGGTCATACACTGACTCTGCACCACCTTTTGCTGATAGCCAATAAAAGAAAAAAACATTTAGCAGAAGAAATGTGGATGAATGTTTTAATAAAATCCACCCAGAATTAATTATAAGTTTTGAAATGATTCTAATTTGTATACCAAATGTTTTGTATACTTACCTGTGAAAATTGTTTTCTTTTTACATAGCAAGTATAGAATTTTTATTTTAATGTAAATACAATTATTATGCACTTACTTTTGTTTACTGCCCAATGGCTGATGTGTTATTTGTGTTGGTGTTTATTTTAACTAGTCATGTTCCAATGATCGATTATAATCGAAAATTGATAATTTTGACTCTACCGATGTGAAGATTGATTGTAAAAGTCCATAATTGATTGTTTAGGGAACATTTTAACTAATTGTTCTTCTAGTTTAGATGATCTAAATATGTTGGGGCTTGTGTGTGTTTTAATGTGTACCATACATAAAGTAAAACTATATTAAATAGTTATTAAAGGTAAAATTAGGTACTAGAAAGGTCTAGATCTTGGTGAACATCACTCGTATGATTCTAACCAATTGTGTAATCGAAAGTTGATCGCTTGGCAAAACCAGTTGTAATTGAAAGTTTGTTTTGTTTAACGACACCATTAGAGCAAATTGATTTATTAAGATCGGTCTGGGATCGATCCCCGTCGGTGGGCCCATTGGGCTATTTCTCGCTCTAGCCAATGCACCACAATTGGTATATCAAAGGCTGTGGTATGTGCTATCATGTCTGTGGGATGGTGCATATAAAAGATCCCTTTGTCGCTAATCGGAAAGAGTAGCCTATGAAGTGGCGACAGCGGGTTTCCTCTCTCAGTATCTGTGTGTGGTACTTTACCATATGTTCGACGCCATATAGCCGTAAATAAAATGTGTTGAGTGCGTCGTTAAATCAAACATTTCCATTTCCATTTCAGATCTACATCTGGTCCCTGAAGGACAATGATCTCAGCGGGGTGGCATTCATCGACACACACATTTACATCCAGACCCTGAACGTGGTGAAAAATCTCATCCTGGCCGGGGACCTGCTCAAGAGTATTACCGTCTACCGATTCCAGGAGGCACTGCGTGTCTTGTCCATAGTCAGCAGGGTGAGTAAAGCTACCAGCTCACCAGTTGTATAGTTTTATACTATAGTCAGCAGGTTGAGTAGAGCTACCAGCTCACCAGTTGTATAGTTTTATACTATAGTCAGCAGGGTGAGTAAAGTTACCAGCTCACCAGTTGTATAATTTTATACACTAGTTAGCAGGGTGAGTAAAGCTACCAGCTCACCAGTTGTATAGTTTTATACTATAGTCAGCAGGATGAGTAAAGTTACCAACTCACCAGTTGTATAATTTTAATAGTCAGCAGGGTGAGTAAAGCTACCAGCTCACCAGTTGTATAGTTTTATACAATAGTCAGCAGGGTGAGTAAAGTTACCAACTCACCAGTTGTATAATTTTAATAGTCAGCAGGGTGAGTAAAGCTACCAGCTCACCAGTTGTATAATTTTATACAATAGTCAGCAGGGTGAGTAAAGTTACCAACTCACCAGTTGTATAATTTTAATAGTCAGCAGGGTGAGTAAAGCTACCAGCTCACCAGTTGTATAGTTTTATACAATAGTCAGCAGGGTGAGTAAAGTTACCAACTCACCAGTTGTATAATTTTAATAGTCAGCAGGGTGAGTAAAGCTACCAGCTCACCAGTTGTACAGTTCTATACAAATTAACTAAATCAATGTTAGTAGTACCATCTACAGTCCAAGAGGCACTGCATGTGCTATCTATGGTGAGCAGGGTGAGTAGAGTTGCCAGCACACCATTTGTATACAGTAGTCAGCATGGCGAGTAGAGTAAGTAGCTCACCAGTTGTATAGTTTTATACAATAGTTAGTGAGGTGAGTATAGTTACCAGCTCACCAGCTGTGTAGTTTTATATACATTAGCTACGCAAATCAATGTTAGTATTTAGTTACTATACTTTTGGTTAAATCAGTCACTTTAAATAATGTTTATTTCAACACTGACTAAAACAAAATTATTTTCTCCGAGTCCTTCATTGTAAACTATTTCATTCAAATAGGTTAACAATGATTTTTTTTTTTTTTTAACTAGATGAAAGTAGTCTACACTTAAATATATATATATATATATATTATTCAGTGTTCAAGATTAAAAATGTTGTGCAGTATTGCATTTGGATACAAACATTTTAAAATCTGGTATCCCACCTGAGAATTTAGTATCCCACTTTGGGGTATGGTTACCTGATATTCAAATATCAAGCAAACCAATTTTAATTTTAGTAAATAAAGAAAAGCTGTATTGGTTGAAAACATTTTATAATGGCGACTTGCCTTTCGTTGTATTTCAGTGAAGAAATATTGTTATGGCATAGCATAAGGTACAAGCTTGAAAATACTGTTACTTAACTTTGTTTCGTCGAAAAATAAAAATTACAAAACAAAATTATATGGTATCCAGGTGGGATACTAGGTTCTTGAAGTCTGCTATCCAAAATTAAAATCTGCTATCCCCGGGATATCAGGATACCGTTAACCTCAAACACTGTTATTATGTACATTTTAAGTCAAATATTTTAATAAAAACGTCTCCAAGTTTTTCATTCCAATAGATTTGTTTTTATTTTTAAATAGCTGCAAATAATCTACATTTTTGAAAAATATATGTAAATTTTTAAGTCAAAGGTTTTAAAGAAACATATCTGATGTTTTTTGTGTAACATCTAAAAGTGTATAATTGATGTGATTTTTCAGGATGTTAAACCACTTGAAGTATATGCTACAGAATTTCTGATAGACAACACTTCGCTTAGCTTCTTGGGTAAGAGATAGGATTCATTATTTGTATTTATATATGCCTGTCTTCAACGGGTTCTGGGGCAAGATGTAGCCAAGTGGTAAAGCTCGCTTGATGCGCAGTCAGTTTGGGATCGATTCCTGTCAGTGGGCCCATTAGGCTATTTCTCGCTCCAGCCAGTGCATCACGACGGGTACACCAAAGGAAGTGGTATAATGATATAATTAGCTATCCTGTCTATGGGATGGTGCATATAAAAGGTCCCTTGCTGCTAGTCGAAAAGAGTAGCCCAAGAAGTGGCGACAGCGGGTTTCCTCCCTCAATATCTGTGTGGCCCTTAACCGTATGTCTGACACCATATAACCGTAAATAAAATGGGTTGAGTGCGTTGTTAAATAAAACAGTTCCTTCCTTCCTTTGACAGGTTCTATTATGGTATGCCCTTATCCGTATGTCTTCTTTTCCGTTAACATTTTGTTTTCCAAGCATATCTTTCTTATCAATTCATTTAGAATGATCAAACCTTGCATACAAGTACAACTTTGGATTGCTGTGTGTTGCCTGCCATAACCAGGTCACCACAACCTACTTTTCACACATTACTGCACATCAAAGGAAATCCTTGTTTAATAATAATATTATTATAGGAAATATGATTAATCAGTTTTGTTGAGCTGAGATTGAGATATTTAATACTAAAAATATACAAGTGATGATTATGTTTAATGAATAATAATGGAATTCCTGTTTATTAAAAGTATTATTGGTGCTGTAAAACAACCCAAATAAACTGTTCCCGTATACAAATTGACATAAATGTTATTAATATTACCTCAGTCAGCTGCTGAATCAAAAAAAGATGTTAAAAAACAACATAGAGGTTTATACATTAATGACAAAATGAAGCAGGTTTTTTCTCTAAGACTCCATGTCAAAATGACCAAATGTTTGACATTCAATAGCCGATGGTTAATAAATCAATGTGCACTAGTGATGTCATTAAACAAAACAAATACACTTCTGTGTACATACATATTCATGAACACAAAATTGTTAATGGAGTAACTTCAAACTGTTGTGACTGGTACCATGTATTTGAATGATGTACAGATGTATTTGTATTATGTCAAATCTACTTTTGCAAAGTTAGGTCGTGCTGTCTTGATTTATCCCCCTCAACAATAGCCACTTAAATGCTTATTATAGTTAATAAAATGACACCTAGTTAGGTAGTCCTGGTAGATTTACAGAAAATGGTGTTTCATAATAGAACTGCAGCTTATATTTTGTTGTAATTTCAAGAGGGATTATCAGTTGACCCTAAAATATGAATTCTGTTTAATCTTTTCACTCTTTGTCTTTTTCAGTGTCCGATCGAAATAAAAACATATTTGTCTATCAGTATCACCCAGAAGGTAAGAAACATACTGAATTTTTTTTGTATATTTAAAACTGTTAAATTGACTATGAGTGTTTGTTTGTCCAGACTCGTGAACTTATTACCCACTGTTTACAATAAACAATTATATCGTATTTTGTTTATGGCATGGCTCATAGCAATGCATTGAATACTGATATGGCACACTACTTCTGATGTGACTAGTCTGTACAGCAGCCACAAGCTTGCAGCAGTTGTGGTTTGCAACATTGACATCATTCATCGTCATCGTAACTGAACTTGTTGAATGTTATTAATATCAATTGTGAAGTGATTACAGTCATCCTTATCATATATTATAAATCACTATTTGTGGATAATAAAAAAATAAATTATCACATTTGCGTAAATGCCACATGAAATTTATGAAACTCATTTGGAAATTGCTCTCACTCGGGAAAATAAAATCATTCTCAACTGGCTGCATAAATTTCATATAGCACTCGCACTCATACAATAATCTATATTTAAAAGTGTAAACAGTGTTAACATCTGCCTGTTAGTCTAAATTCTAAGTTTAGTACACAAGCATAGTACCGCTATTGCCACTTAGTAATGTGTATCATTAATGGTTGATTTGCAGTAATACATAAAAAAAGGCAATAAATTTAAGTTTTTGACAAACAGTACATATATTTCTAAACCTGTGTTAACAATTTTTATTACCCCAGCAAGCTCTCATAACGGGGAAAATAAAAATCATAATTTCTCACTGAGAAATTATCATGCATTGGTTTAACATACACTACTATTGGACAATTTGACATCAACAAACCAATCACCTTATCAGTACTAAATACGATGTCATCACGATTTGTCAAAGCACACACAATAATGTCACATAATTTAAAGCATTGCTGTTTACGTCTTTCTGGTTTCAGTGTTAAACTTGTAATAAAATGGTAGTTTAATGCAATTCATTAGAGATTTTTTTTTTACAGAATATGTATTATCTGTGAACTATGAATAAAATACAGTTAAAACAATACCCAGAACAGTAAAGTAGTTTACGTGATTTCTATATACATGGACGTGTAGCCGATGTAGGCTATATCAAAAATAAAGGCTTTTAAAACCTCCAAATAGCTGCCGTAATAAATAGAATAACAAACTCTGTAACAGTTATTATCAAATTTATGTCCCTCGTGAAATAATTTTCACTCTGGATATAAATTTGATAATAACTGGTAACTTGTTTATTATCCTCTATATACACTGAGCATCTGAATAATTTGAAATAAAATTATTGATCAGAAACGTGTATCTTTTCTAAAAGATGTTTTTATTATCGTCACATTATTTCTGCTGTGTCTGTTTTCAGCGCGCGAGAGTCACGGGGGCCAGAGACTGGTGAGGAAGGCAGACTTCAACATCGGCTCGCACATCAACAGCATGTTCCGCGTCTGCTGCAAGCTGGCCGATCCCACGTCCGAGAAGAGCAGACTGGCAGCAAAAAGACAGGTCACGTTCTTCGGTGAGTGTTAAGCCATGTGACCACTTGTGTGCGAATGTGGTGTGGTTACAGATGCGGACATGTTTTGTGGGTGTGTCCAGTTATTCGGTTGCCAGTACAGTTTTGTATCCATTTGTTAAGTTTTCAGACACGTTTTTGTATACGTTTTCATACCTTTCCCACCATATGACCCAGTCAGCAGAAATGTATCTGCAGCCACACTCTGCATTGGACAAATGGGATTTTAGTTGCATCAACATATGCACAAGTGGACATGCTCATTTAGTCTGAGATATAGAGAAAATCCTAAAATTAGTTGTAATCCATGTACAAATGTGTAGTGATTCATTTACAACCCGCTATAGCTGTTTGGTAGTAACGCTAATATGAATACATGTGGTTATCCACATTTATTCAATTCGGGCAAAAATTAACCTGCCCCCCTACAAAAATTGACTAATAGAGCCTATTTAACAACTAAAATTGTTTAAAAGTCTCTGTTAGTCGCAGACATCTTACAACAATGACAGTAAACTCAGGACAGTATCTTCAGTGTTTGAAATCTGTTTTATCTCTACTCTTTGTTATTCCAGCTACACTAGATGGCAGTATCTGTAATGTTTGAAATCTGTTTAATCTCTACTCTTTGTTATTCCAGCTACACTAGATGGCAGTATCTGTAATGTTTGAAATCTGTTTAATCTCTACTCTTTGTTATTCCAGCTACACTAGATGGCAGTCTGGGCTTCCTGCTTCCTCTGTCGGAGAAGGTCTACCGACGACTCTTCATGTTGCAGAACGCTCTCACCGTTCACATACCCCACACAGCTGGACTTAATCCCAAAACATACAGGTAAAACAGTTAACTATCAGCATAACTTGAAATAACAGTTAGTGACTGATACACATTCTTACTGTGAATCCCAAAATAATAATCATTAGAGCTGGGCAGTATTGAAATTTCAGGTTCGGTATCAGTATTTTTGGGGTGATTTACCTCAGTATCAGTACTGTATTCGGTATTCATACAATATCAATACAGATATTGAGCGGTATTTTCTGTATACTCGGCTTTAAATGCATGCCAGAGTTAAGTCTCACCCACTAATTTCATCTAAATAAAATTAAATTACACACACAAGACTCTCATTTTGTGTTGGTCAGATTATTGTTAGTGCTTGGGTGCTAACTGAAAGACTTGGACCCAGAAGTGGTTATAAAATTACATGGTATGCTAGCTGTTTTAATATTTGTCTTAATAGTAAATTGCTTGTTGAGTTAGGTCAAAGCCAGGTGGGGTTTCTTTGCTCTGCTGGAATATCCATTGTTTTAAAAATCATCTACCATAAATGAAATGGTTTTCATTAAAAAAATGTTTTAAACATTTTCTTTTGAGCAACACCCAGCTATTGGTTGTAAAACATTTGGTAGTTCTAACACTTGGTCTTCTGAGAACATCTGCTACATTTTTTCATTAACAGAAAGGGATCCTGTTTTTTATGCATTTTATCTCCAGACAGGACAGCACATACCATGACCTTTGATATAATAGTTGTGGCACTGACTGGGACAGGGAAAAACACAAGCATCTCAGGTGATCACTCTACTAGCTGAGCTAAATCCCAACCGGTTCTGTAAAAATAAGAAAGTCAGTTTGTATGTGTTTGACCTCGATGTTAGACAGTGAGTGCTCCGCAAGGGTCAATGGGTTGGTGTAAACCACTTGCACCGACCAGTGATCCATAACTGGTTCAGCAAAGGCCATGGTTTGTGCTATCCTGCCTGTGGGAAATGCAAATAAAAGATCCCTTGCTGCTAATCGGAAAGAGTAGCCCATGTAGTGGCATGGGACAGCGGGTTTCCTCTCAAAATCTGTGTGGTCCTTAACCAGTTATGGTCTGGACGGTGCAAGTGGTTTAACCGTAATTAAGCACTCATCAGGGTGGAGTTGGATTAAAAATCCCATGCCTCGTCGTTAAATAAAACATAAAACGACGCCACCGAGGCCGGTTTTGAAAATTTTGACAGCTGTAATAATGTTACCCAGTATTAAAGTGCTCGCTTGATAGCTTGGTTTCTCATGAGTTGGAGCTGTATGCAAGCATAGGCAGTTTTTCCTTGTAAAATTACGTTTGCTCAATTGATTAATAAATAACAGTGTAAAACAAAACAAAAAACTGTGTGCATTGTTAGCATAGGCAGTTTCCTTCAAATTACGTTTGCTCATTGTTAACAGTAAAACAAAAACTGTGTGCATTGTTACGTTGGTTTTGTTTCAGAGCAGTAAAGATGTCGTTCCCGGACTTGTCGAATCCCCAGAAAAACATTCTCGATGGTGAGCTGCTGTGGAAGTTTCTGCACTTGAATCTGATGGAGAGAAACGAGCTGTCTCGACGCATTGGAACCAGCACAGATCAGGTAGCAAAACGCTTGTCTTACTCTAGTAGGTGTTTATAGCTGACCAACATAACGTTATTGTCTTGATGCATCGGAACCAACACAGATCAGGTAGCAAAACGCTTATCTTACTTTAGTAGGTTTTATAGCTGACCAACATAACGTTATTGTCTCGACATATAGGACTTATGGCCTACTAAGATGACGTTGTTACATCTTAATTGCATAGTCCGTGCAAACAGAATATTAGCCAGTTAACAATGGTTATTTTGGGTATCGGGTTTTCCCATGGTGATACTTCGTAGTAAGTGGCTGAAAGCAGGAATGACTAATCAATAAACTGATTTTCATAATCTTTAGAAAACATTTTTAGAGAATCAAAGATGTGATATTTTACCTATTGAGGGTATGAAATAGTTTTAACAAACTAGACTCAATTTAATATTAAATTAATTTTCACAAAGTAGACTGAATTTGTTATGAAATGAGTTTTAACAAAATAGACTGAATTTGATATGAAATGAGTTTTCACAAAATAGACTGAATTTGATATGAAACACTGAAATATAATTTTAATTCCAGTCAGGTGTAGGGTTTCCAGCATTTTAAACATGATTTGAACTTTTATTTTCATATCACCTCTCTTGAGAGAATAAATGTCTCTGGCTTACTGAAGTATACCGGCCTCAGTGGCGTCGTGGCAGGCCATCGGTCTACAGGCTGGTAGGTACTGGGTTCGGATCCCAGTCGAGGCATGCGATTTTTAATCCAGATACCGACTCCAAACCCTGAGTGAGTGCTCCGCAAGGCTCAATGGGTAGGTGTAAACCACTTGCACCGACCAGTGATCCATAACTGGTTCAACAAAGGCCATGGTTTGTGCTATCCTGCCTGTGGGAAGCGCAAATAAAAGATCCCTTGCTGCCTGTCGTAAAAAAGAGTAGCCTATGTGGCGACAGCGGGTTTCCTCTAAAAACAGTGTCAGAATGACCATATGTTTGACGTCCAATAGCCGATGATAAGATTAAAAATCAATGTGCTCTAGTGGCGTCGTTAAATAAAACAAACTTTACTTTTACTGAAGTATTTTTCTCTAAAAAAAATTTGATATGAAAATGAGTAAAAAATATTAAAAATTTTACTCCTTCAGATGATGATGATAACTAGTTTAACGTGCCCATATACCACTAGGGTTTCGAACACGCCCATCCCGAGTCCGGCCTCCGATAAGATCGGTGGCCTGACTCGGGATGGAGAGGGGGAGGGGGGTTGAAAATGGGCAGAATTTTGAAAATAGCAATTAGTAAAAAAGTTAATAGATTAAATAAAAAAAATAAAAAGGTTACAAGCCAAAAATAAAAAAGAATTGACTGCTCGGCCAAATATTTATATAATTTGGAGCATTTTAGAAGGACAGTCCAAAATTAAATAAGAGAAAGAAGAGAGGATCGGACTATTTAATAATATTTTTAAAAAAAGAAGTAATTTCGACATAAAATTTTGAATGCAGATCTAAAAGTTTAAAGTCCGATCGATATGTCCACGCGAGTGGCCTCGTTAAGGCCGTTTGGGTGCACAGCTTAAAGGGACGAGATGGGTTGCATCCCGTCAAGAAAACCCCTAGATTGACAGTCAATAGACGTTGAAGGTGTAGTGCTGTGCTGAAATACAGATCTTGAGAAGCCGGATCCGTCTGAACGAGAGAGAGTATCAGACTAGGGTATAGTCCAGTCTTCATGGGTTGGTATAGTGGTGCGGACGGGCCCGACTCCGGAGGATATGAGATGGTATCACTATAAAGCAAGGTAAAGTCTAGAAAAAGAGTAGTAGGGGCCGATCCCGCTTCCTATTTCTTCTTAGAGTGGGGCGGTCAATCTTCCATTGCTGCTAGGACAGGCTCGGACATGTAGAGACTAAACGCGAACAACCGTGGCGTTCTGCAGAATGGCCGTCATACGAGTCACGAAAAAAAAGAGTCGACAGTCAGACGGAGAAATGATGTGGAGGCAAGGAATCTCGCTAAAAAAAAATCCAACCTGGTGGTGCAGGCTGTCGAAACGAAAAGCGTTCCAGCGTTCAATCAGTTCCAATGGCCGCATACATCTCAGTAGAAAACTTCATTTCGCTGACAAAAACAACGAAATGAAGGACCCCCAAGCACATGCAGTGTGCACAAGCGAAACAAACACGTCTTACCGCGTGGAGCTCCAGACTGGGAATGACTCCTTCAGAAAGTAGTCATTGTACTGGTGTAGCTGATCAATATAATGTAAGAATTGTATAGGATTTCTGCACTCTTGTGGATACCTATACTCACATAGACTGGTTCAGTGACACATACTCACATAGACCGGTTCAGAGACCCATACTCACATAGACCGGTTCAGAGACCCATACTCACATAGACCGGTTCAGAGATGACCCAATTTGGCTTCTAACATAGCAGTGTTCGAAATAAGCACTTGTCCGTTTGTCCCGACAAGTAAAAATTGATTCGGACAAGCAAACTGTGCCTCAGTGGTTGCACAGGGGACAAGTAAAAAATTTCAGTGCAGTTTCATTTTGAGCAATCACAAACATCATCTTGGTACTGAATAAAACAATCCATTTATTTGGACTAGTGAAAATATTGGCGGACAAGTAGATTTCTAGATGTATTTGTCTGGTGGACTAGTAAATGTTTTTGCTCATTTCTATCACTGCACAGGCCAACTGTTTTCCCAGACTCCCCTATTGTAATTTGTATGACATTTTGGAAGATCCGGCTTGTATTTATTTAATTAACATTTTATTTTGTTCTTTCAGATTTTGGATGATCTTCTAGAGATAGACAGACTGACAGCACACTTCTGATTGGATGGTTAACCCATATTTAAATATTACAGATTGGTAGCACGCTTCTGATTGGGTGGTTAGCCCATATTTAAATATTACAGACTGACAGCACACTTCTGACTGGATGGTTAACCCATATATAAATATTACAGACTGGTAGCACATTTCTCATTGGACAGTTAAGCCACAATAAATTTAAATATTGTGGAATTATGCATCCAGTGTGCTCACTGCTGCCAAGGTTTTGTTGCTTAGAAGCTTTACCACCAAGATGTACACTACAGTCAGACAAACTCAGTAAATCTGGTGTGTGTGGAAGACAATGCATTAACACCAAGACAAATTTAAAATAAAAATGAACAGGTTTTTTGACTAAGAAAATTGAAGTTGCTTGTTGTGACTTCGAAGTTGAGCCATGGTGAACATCTTACAATGAGAGATGTGGCTAGTTCAGAGTCCATTAGTCAGACATATGGTTAAGGATCACACAGATATTGAGAGAGGAAACGTGCTGTTGCCACTTCATGAGCTACTCTTTTCGATTAGCAGCAAGGAATATTTTATGTGCACCATACCACAGACAGGACAGCACATACCATGGCCTTTGTTACACCAGTTGTGGTGTACTGGCTGGAATGAGAAATATCCCACCGATGGGGATCGATCCTAGACTGACCGCTCATTAAGCGAGTGCTTTACCACTGGGCTACGTCCCGTCCCTAATCATTTCCAAAAGTTATACAGGTTTTATCACACTTCATAGACAGACGTCACCATTTAAAGGGAGCTATCAGTGGCGGATCCAAAAAATCTATTTAGAGGGGGGCCCCAATGACATGAGGCGGAATGCCAAGGAACTTTGTGGGAGGTTTGGAGAGGGATCGTAATTTTTTTAAATTAATATATAATAAAATTATAACTCACAATTTTTAAAAAAAAAAAATTGGGGGGGGGGGGGGGGGCCAGGCCTCTGGGTATCATTATCACTCGCCTGAGACGAGTTCAAGCAGAGCAATTTTTAGTTTCCTTTGCCATGTGATTTTTTTTTTTTAAATTATACTAAAAAAAAGATTAAATATCAGCGCTGAATATGAAAATATCTGCATCAATCAGAATAAAACAACTGAACAATAGAATAATGATGATAAAGATACTGTTAGTTTTCATACTATATCAAACTAAGGTTCAAGTATACTGTCCAGGACATACGCTTCAGGTACTAGGTTTATTTATTGAACTCTGATAAAGCAGCAAGTTCATGAATTAATCATCAGCTGTTGGTTATTCAGTTTGAGAACATCTGGCCATGATGACAGGATTTCTGAAAGGATAAATAAAACTGTTTTTGTATAAATCCCAGGATGATAATATTAAAGGCCATGATATGTGCTGTCCTGTCAGGGAAAGTATATATAAATATTCAGTGATGCTAAAGGTAAAATGCATCGGGCTTCATCTGAAGACTGTGTCAGAATTACCAAATGTTTGACATCCAATAGCCGATGATTAATTAGTCAACTTGCTTTAGCTTTTTGTTTTTAAATTTTAGGCCTAAATTGATTTTTGTTTTCTCTCTCTCTTTTTTTTTTTTTTGATTATCGGTACTGTGACATTGTTTTTGACCACTGTGGAGTCTGGGTTGTTTTTTGGACACCTAGTCAATAGGTCATCAGTTGATCGATGCTCATGTCGAAGATATGACCTGGACTTAAGATCGTGCATATGGTCAGTCCAATATATTTTAACATGCTCATATACCACTAAGGTTTTGAGCAATATGGAGAGTGCAGGATTCTTTTAAATATTATTTTGTTTTACAAAACAATTTGTCAGCTGTTATCTGGATTTAATCCAGTATAGATTCATATCATAATGTATGATCATAATGTATGATCATAAAGTTCACAAGTATGTTTTGTACGCATATACTGTACATTTTAAATTGTACATACGTAAGTTGTGTCATGTTCATGTTTCTCATTGGAATCAACAGCAGAATTCTGCATTAAAAACTGATAACAAAAGTCTAATTTCTGTTGTTTGTTTTAGTGAGATAATCGTGGATTCTTTGTTTTACTAATGCAAATGAAATGATGGTACATCCATTAAAGACGCAGACCCTAGTTTCAAATTAACACCATCCATGACTGTAGAACTTCTGCAATATTGTTCCACCTACCAGAACCAGAGAAAAGCAGTCTGGCCTTCAGACGAATCAGCTTTTGTTCGAGCCACTGGTGTCCCTGTCTGAGCGTACAACGAAGAAAGAAGAAGAAATTAACACTTTTTCAGTTCATCTACAAACATGCAACACGCCTGAATAAGGTTGTAGTAGAGAAACGCTAAAGTCTGTGGCGTTTAAACGGGGAAATAGCGTCCAGAAATAGCTTGTTTAGAAAAACCATTACTTAGACGAACGTGCGTTTTCAGAATTATTAAAAATGCATTACAAAAACCTAGATGACCAGAAGCACTTCAGATGTACAAAATTAATATTCTATATAATAAAATGTAAGTACTTCTAATTTAAAATATCAAAGACGACTTTAATAGTGAACACTTCGTCGTAATGATTAAAACCTAGGGTATGTCACTAAATTATACTGTAACAGGTGGTCAATGTATCTTTACCTCTTTGAAGGCATGTATCATGCATGATTCCTTGTCTCTATCTTCATTTTCCCGACGGTCCAGGTTGCTTATGAAAGCACTAAATATCCATTTGGGTAGGTCGCACAAACAGCATATAGGCCTATACCACAAGCAACAGAGAGAGAGAGAGAGAAAAGGAGAGAAAGAGGGAGAGACGGAGCATGTGAATAAACGTATTTAGGGTACCAAGCTAACGGAGGAGGTACCATAACCAATGAGGAGAACATAAAAATATATACATTTGTATACAATTAAAAAAGCTGCATTTATACATTAATTCTTGAACTTTGGTCTGACTAGAGACCAATTAATGTTTGAGTGCCTTTCTTTCATTAAAT
This sequence comes from Gigantopelta aegis, assembly GCF_016097555.1. Lineage (NCBI taxonomy): Eukaryota > Metazoa > Mollusca > Gastropoda > Neomphalida > Peltospiridae > Gigantopelta > Gigantopelta aegis. The sequence continues at coordinate 17,228,788 of NC_054712.1, forward strand.
GTGCAAACACTGTCAGGGTTTCTACCACAGGGTAAAACGGGTATGGCGCCATACCCAAATATTTTTGCAGATTTTTGTTTTAATTTAACTTTTTGACAAAATTAATTGCTCTTATTATCACTCTAACCCTAAACTTAACCCATTTTCTTTCTGGGGGAGGGACCACTCCTCCCCAAACCCCCCATATCCCCTGTTGAATTCAATTCCATAGCGCCATACCCAAAAATTTCTTTCTGGCAGAAACACTGCATGTGTATGATGTATGGTAAGGTGGGTGTGGGAGGGTTTTAGTTTTCTTTTCTTTGCTTTTGTGTGTTTTGTGAGGGTTGGTTTTTGTGTAGTGTTTTTATTTAGTTTTGTTGGGGGTTTTTCTTTCTTTTTTTGTTGAGAGGGAGAGAGAGAGAGAGAGAGAGAGAGACTGTTGACTACAGTGACAATGTAAACACTTCATTTCATTTTATCATGAAGATAACAAAACTGTGAATTAATTATGTTATTACTGCAGAATCCAGCAAATGTTTGCCTTTAGGTGAGCGTCAAAGGCCATCAAGAGCCTCATATACTCAACGAAAATAATTAAGATCCATGGACCTTTTTCTTCTTTGTCAATGTTTTCGAGTGTTACACTTAACTGTGTGAGCAACTGATTTAACATTTAATAAATGTACGCAAAAAATTTAATTTTGTTATTTGTAAAACCAAAAATAAATTTATTTTCAGGGCTTATAGATTATGGTAGCCCCACTCCCATGGCTAATGATATTCAATGTTGGGCTAGTAAATAACTATTATGGTTATGCCCGACGGCTAGCAAAAACTGAAGAAGCTGTCAAATGTCGCAAGTAAGTGTATTTTGTACATATGAAGCCTTTTTTATTTTGTTTCATAAATAAAAAAAAGTGCCAAATATATC
>NC_054712.1:17234700-17237200 GCF_016097555.1 Gigantopelta aegis
GATTGTATTATACTCTTCGTATTTACAGTTTTTAAAAAGAATATATTTTTCTATTTCGTATTTATTTTGTAAAAAGTTTTGAGCAGCTATTATATTTATTTCATTTTTTTCCATTTTTGTCTTGTATATTTAATATTTAATGTTTATTAACAGCCAGTTTATAAATATGTCTTTTATATCGCCTATTTGTCCAAATAAAATAATTGTTTTATTAAATTTTATTCGAATTCCTTTTTTGTTTAAAATCCAATTTACAACAGCATGCATCAGATTAGTCACTTTATTACAATAGTAAAATAAATGTGTTAATGTTTCTGGTGAACTGCCACAGAATGTACATTCATTAGTATCTATGTATTTAATTTTAGGTAAAAAAGTATTGGTTGTTAGTATCTGGTGTATAATTATGTATTGAAACCGTATCAAAGTTGTATCTTTGAGACTTATAAAAGGCATTCTATAATAGTTTCCCCATTCTTTTGAGTCAAAAGCAAAACCTTGGTTTCTACATCTTATTTGTGATGTTGGTGTAAAAATTTCGTGATTTAATAGTTTATACATGTCTTTAATACCTGTTTGACTTTTAAGAATAATATTAAATTTTACCGGAAATACAGGATTAGTTAGCAATGTAAAGTGGCCATTTCTAACGTTGTCTGCTTTATTTATAAATGCTGTTTGTAAGCGATGAATATTCTAAAAAGTGTGAATTTACGTTATATATTTTTTTTAATTTCTCAAATGTAAAGAAATTTCCATGTTCATCAAGTAGATCGTTTATAAATATTATTCCCTTTTCTAAATAATTTTTATAACAGAATGGTTTTGTATTTATTGTTATATTGCTGTTGTACCAAATATTTGAGCTTAAAATGTCTTCTATTTTTTACAAAATTTGTTTTTGTTGAATTAACTCCCAACTGTATAAGAATCGATCAAAATTTGACTATGGATGCATTATGTACGGGTCGGCACGCAAGTCTTACTTGCAGATGCTAGATCCTATTCACAAAGGTGCTAGACGTGCAATGCTTTTTCTGCAGTATGCTACTAAGATTAAATCAATGACAAAACTTCGCGCTTTTAATTTTGTCCATCCCTTTATATGAAGTTATTTAATGCGAAGCCGAATGCCATCCGAATATTTGGTCTTCGAATTAAGCAGTTTTTATCAGTTTCCAACATTGATTTAACCGAAAGTTTGGAAAGGCCTTCATATTTTGTTTTGTCGCCGTTGTGTATTAAATTACCGAAAATTGTATTAGATCTTGTACATCTGAAGAAAGATTGCACAGATGCAGGTATTTATAAACAACATTTCACGTAAATCCAAGAGAGGTACCGTGAATTCATCTCTGTTTACACAGACTGATCACGGGATGGGAATTATATGGCTTCTACTACAGTTTTTCAATCACACACAATAATTTCCATGATATTGCCCGATTCAGCATCAATCTTTATTGCTAAAATGTCTTAAAGCCCTGGAGCAGATTCAAATACATTATGTTTACAGACTCACGTTCGTGTCTCCAAGCTTTATAGCACATGAAAGTGGAGCATCCTTTAGTGGGGATGGTGATACGAAAGTGTGTCTTTTTTATTCACTGCCAATAAAGATGTTATATTGTGTTGGATGCCCAGCAATGTTGGCAGATGTTATTGCTAAGTCTGCTTTGAATTTGCCACGTGACAGTGTTCGTATTCTCTACAGTAATTTTAAATATCATATTAACTCATATATATTTTCGACATGGCAAGATGATTGAAACGGTGCCGTTGCGAACAAGCTTCATTTTGTAAAGCCAGTCCTGGGAGAGTGGCAGTCTTCTTACAGGCGGTGCAGGAAGGATGGATTAGTCTTGAGCCCGCATCAGCCATGCTTATTTGACGCATTCATTTTGGTGGAGTGTAATAATCTGAAGCCGACGAGGAATTATATATTTGGCAACAGAAAATGTTTAGAATCTTTTAAATTCCACCCAGAATTAATTTTTTAAAGTTTTTAAAACACTTTGATTTCTATAGAAAGTTTTAAAATATACGTACCTTAATAATAAACACTGTCGTTTTACATAATTATATACATTTTATTCTTAATGTAAGTAATATTTCCATATACTTACCTTGTCTGACACCCAGTAGTCGATGTGTATTATTCTGTTGGGGTGTCGTTATTTCATTTCATTTCAAATTATTGACGTGCTTATATCTAATTAAGGTTTAAGCACGCTGTACTGGGCACACACCTCAGTTACCTGGGCTGACTGTCCAGGACAGTGGGTTAGTTGTTAGTTGGTTAGTGGTTAGTGAGAGAGAAGAGGGTATAGTGGCCTTACACCTACCCATTGAGCCCTTAAGAACTCGCACTGATTTGGAACCAGCACCAGGCTGCGAACCCTGTACCTACCAGCCTGTAGTCCGATGGCTTAACCACTGCGCCACCGATACCGGTTGAGTGTCGTTAAAAATTAATTGATTCGTTTCTGTCTCAATTTCT